>NW_008585134.1:19530-51425 GCF_000691845.1 Merops nubicus
GCCACAGGCTGGGGGGCAGTCTCCGCTCTGGCACACCTCCCCCTGCCACTGTCTTACTGACTTCACTGTCCACATAGTTGTTTTTCTCACATCCTTCTCTCCAAATTAAAGTTGCCCAGAAGTCCCCTCCCCCTACCTTAAATATGTTTATCCCAGAGGCACTGATTGGCTTGGCCTTGGCCACAGGTGGATCTGGCTTATAGCAGGGAGCTTCTAGAAACTTCTCATGGGAGCCACCCCATAGCACCCTCCCCCACTACCAAAACCCCACCAGACAAACCCAGCACAGAGGAATAGTGGGAATGTATTTATTAAAATGTGTCTGTATATATATATTTATATACAAAGACATATTTGTGTGTGTGTGTATGATTGTTTATGCATACATAATATGTTTTAACCAACAACGTTCTAAAGTACAGCAAAGGGGAAAGATGTCCTAGAGATTATTTATATATCAGGACGAGTGACATCTGAACTTTGTTTCCTGAATTTAATGGTTTTTCTGTGAAACACCATGGATCAGTAATGCTATTAGCAGTTAGATCAATTATCTTTTTAACTAAAAATGAAATGGAACAAGTGACTAAGAATGGGATTCGTTGCACCTGAAATATACAAGATACTTGGATTAAAATATGTCTATATTAAAAGGCAATTATATAAATAAAAATAAATAAATTATAAGGCAATGAATAGGGAAATGCTGGAAGTATTAAATTAGCCTGGGAGTGCAATGGGTTATCTTTATGATGAATAGGTAGTAATCTTATTATATTGTTATAGTGTGACAGAATTCATCATTATAAAACATTTTAGGTGGCTTTATGCTATGGAAATTAGTACAGGTGACTAACATTTCCTTATTTCAGGCCATGAGAAACTTGTATGAAAATTGGAAAAATGAATATGAACAAGCCAAAGTCTTTTTCAGAATGAGGAATACAAAGAGAATGTCTCAAAGATAAATCAATGAAATATAATGATTCTAAGGGTGCTAACACCCAAGCGTATTTTCTGGATACATTGCTAGGAATTAAATGCAGTTATGTTTTGGTTTTTGGTTTGTTTTTTTTTTTTTTTTTCCCTTGTGTTGCTCTGGATAGATTAGTTAAGACATATTATGCTATGATTATGCTATGTCTATGCATGCCAAGACTGAGTTTAGAAGCTGCCACTAAAATGCTGGCATTGTAACTTACAGCTGACTTAAGAGCACACTGGGCCACCAAGTGAAAATGCCTGATACTGAAGTTAATTGCATCTGACAGGCTGTTTCTGTAAACTAGTGTTAATGCATAAAGTGATACAGAGAGTGAAAGAAGATCTCAGCTTTTAATGGAACTTGTAGTGAGCACCCTTTTGTTCTGGGTGAGGGAGAGTGCTATAGACCATAGAATACAGCAAGTTGCACAGATGAACTGTGGTAAAGAAGTGAGTATCTTCTGTATAATACTTATTAAACCCTGTACGAGTACATGGTCTAGCTAATGAATTGTGTGACTAGAACTCTGCCTGAAGTGCTGATGGCGAGTCCTATTTGGAACAGACACTGTGTTGTGGTTTGAGGCTTGGAATGGGGTCGTGACCTTCCAGCAACTGGGAGGACCCCGGGTGGGTGTGAAACCATTGTATTCCCGCCCCTTCCCACACACACTCTGATAAGAGGCAGGGAGTGGTTTCTTATTTCACTCCTGCCTTGGAGCTCGGAGAGGAAAGTTCTCCTTTCACTCCGTGGGACCCTGGAACCATTTCTGAGGGTTTTGTATTATTCCCCTAATCTTTATATATATTATTTTCCTTACCTCCCTTTTTCGTTTTCTGTTCCTTGTTGAACAATATACTGCATTTTTTTTTTCCAAAGTGTCTCTCTCTCTCTCTCTCGGGGGGGAGAGAGGCGAGTACATAGTTCTGTTCCGTGTGGGTCCTGCCCTGAACCCCTTTTTACACGGAACCAGGACACACTGTTACTGTCATGTTGCTAAAGCAGTTGTGTCTCTGAGCTGTTACTTCTCTGCAGACTGAATCGTATGGACTCAGTAATGAATTTTACTGTAATGAATTTAACAGTTTCATCCTATTTTTAAATCGGTGTTAGAGCACCTACACAAAAATGGCTTTTTAATGAAACAACTAATTTAGAATATCTTCGTTAAGTGTAATCTCATTTACTTGTAAATGCATTACTTGTAATAATATATTTCTTGGGAAAGAATTGGAAGGCTTACTGGTAGAAATAAAGGTTTTATACATTCGTATCAGAGCTGTCTTAAATATGTGGTTTGTGGAAAGAGTTGCTTTTCAGTGGTCTTTAACATTGATTCATGCTTATGTAAAAATGGCACCATTTTAGGCATGAAATTGTGTTTGAGAAATGCACTCAGGTTGTGTTCTGCTTAAACTTATTTTGATTTGTGTAGAATACTAGGGATAAATCAGCTGTGGAACAGAAAGCTGAAAAATGTTGCATCTCATTCACCTTCATTAAAAATCAGATTATGCCATCCAGTGGCTACCAATCCTTTAAATAAGAAGGGATTTCACTGGTTTATCTGAAGAAGAATTGTCTGTAGAAGTCTTGACTGATGCTAATATGCTAGAGGGGAAAAAAATTGTTTTCGGCCTTCAAACTAGGCAGCTTGTGCAAATGACAGATTAAAAAAGCAAATCTTCTGGTATGTTTGTCAAACTGGAGTTCTCTGTGTACTGTTGAATATCTGTCTATTGTTCTTTTTTCTTTAAGGGCAGAACTACTGATTTTTGGATTATGCACTTGTATTTAACTGATATAAAATGAAGTTGTTGGGAAGAGTAGCCTGTAATATTTTTTTCAACCGAAGGGGGAGCTGGTTTGAAGAAGTCTTGAGATGCTGTTTTTCTCTGGAATTCCTTTTTCTTGTAGCTTATTCAGTCCTTGGTATGTTCCTGTAGAGTCACCTTTCAAAAAAATATTATACATTGACTGTGTATGCTGATTGTGAATGTTGCATATTGATTTCTCAGTGCCTGCATTTTTTCTTTCGAGTTACTTGAAAATTAGTGTGTTGAGTGAATGTCTAGATAGATTCTGGTCAGAATATATTTATTAAAAAAAAAAAAAAAAGTGTACTTCTAGTTCTTACTCAGGCTTTTATGGGTTTTATTTTTATTAATCTTTATTCCACTGTTAATGTTCTTGTTTCAGTAGGATTAGCATCTTTCCAGAAAACAAGCCAACATTTGTTTTTGTAACTTGCTACACAGCTTCCTCTGGTGCTTCTGGAACATGTTTATTGCTGCTTACCAAGTAGCAACAAGTGGTCTTGTTACTTTCCAATAGAAAAAAGAAAACAATTTATTTTTATTTATTTAAATACTTTTTTTTTTTTTTTTTGCTAACAATTGCATGTTGCATGGCTATAACATATATACTTTCTTCCAAATGTAGTGGAAAAAGGTGTCTTACACTGCCCACTAAGAAAAGCTAAAACAATATATCCCTACAGGCAGTAGTGTAAGGGAACACTTAAAGACATAACTTTATTTAGAGGTATTAACCATCACATAACTATAAGGAGAACTGTGTGAAGCCACACGCATTTGATTCTGTGACTGTGAAAAATTCCCATCATTCTTTTCTGAAGATACTTACCCTGGAATTCATTCGGACAACTATATTTCTACTTTTGTTTAGAAACTGCTTCTGCAAATAATATATGTTATATACATGCAATGTAGTGTTTTCTTCAATTCTGTAATCACCAGTTGTGTTTGTGAGTTTCGCTCCATAGATCCTTCATTATAAGCACCGTAAACAGTGTCTATCAATGTGAACTTTGCAGTGTTTATAATAGCTTCTAAAACCAATTAGATGAAGTGACAGGCAAAAGGAAAAATAAAACCATTTTCAAAGAGCTGTCAAGAAATCTCAAAATGAAGTAACAGGCAAATGAGAAACCTCAAATGACTAAGGAGGCCATAAAAATAGCTGATTGAACCCTGATAGCACTAATGTAATCAGCAGGTTTCCAGGAAACCCATTAACACTTTATAATAGTCTCATTCATGAAGATGAAATGAACTTTGGAGATGACACACCAACTAAATGTTATATATACAAAACTTGGTGAGAAAAATAAGCTTTTCCCCTACAATCTTGCAAGCAGAATAAACTGTGAGAGAACATTAATAGTGGCAAACTGTTATAATCCTGAAATTCAGCCACTTAAAAAAACTGAAGAAACTTGCTGAAAAGTACTGGAAGTACTTGTGCTAGATACATTTAATTTTCTTCATCAAAGACAGGAAAGAGTTTAGATTAGACGTCTGAATAGATTTGAGATATGTCAATCCCATAAATAGAAAAGTGTTTCACAAGACATTTTCCACCTGAAAGCTTCACTAAGACAAAGCACATTTTCCTAAAAGAAAGTGTATTGATTATATAGTATTTTCATTGACTTAGTGTATCAATGAACATTGGGGTTTAGTATTTAAAGACTTGTAGAATAGAACTACAGCTGGACAATCAGTAAGTAGGTCATTCCTCTACATTTGAGTAGAATGTTGTCATGTATTGTGAAAATGGTGTACTAACCTAAATTTGTGTTTTGCATCTCAGCCTCTCACATGAGAGAAGATCTCACATCCAAGAAGATGCAGCAATAGCTTAACAATTGATTTGAATAGCTGGTGAAGCCCTCATTTCTAAGTGTGCATTACTTGAGGTAGTAATAGATCAGGTCCTGCTCAAATAATTTGCTTAGTATTAGAAAGAATATTACTAGTATTGGAGAGGCTATTATCATAGCACATGACTGTAAATTGCCTAAAGCACTCAGAATAATGGAATGGGGGACCTTCAGAAGGTGTTTTCAGGACTTTTTTATGGTGAATTTGTACTTTTGTGGCTTCCTACAATAAAAATAAAAGTCATAATAATAAAAAAAAAATTAGTAAGATGTTTTCTATGATTATTAGTAGCAATGAAGGTAATTAAATCTGTAGAAAGGAAGTATTTGTTCTGTAGTGTCTTTTAGGTATTTGTGAAAAGTGACTGAAAAGGGGCAAGTTTATTAGAAAATTAATTTTATATCTTCAGGTCTGTTCTTCAGCTGCAAAAATTTTAGCATCTTCAGATGCAGAAATTCTGTCTATAGCAGTTCTTTCTTAGTGAAAATCTCATTTTTCAGAGAACAAGAGGAACAAAGTATCTTTATAATTGGTGATTTGTACTTTATAAGATGTAAACATGCATTATACTATAATAACTATAGTTGACTCTGCTAACTATATAATTTAATTTTATTTAAAAATCTCGAAGTTTACTTGGGACTGCTCATGCAAGTTTTCTATTCCTTTTGGAGGCTGAAGTTTTTTATACGTATTGTCAGAGAAAGATCTGAACAGTAACGACTGCAAGACAGATTTCCTCAAGCAAAGAGAAGGTTGTCATTGGATTTGTGTGTGTTTGCATAATTAAACTTTATTACACAAAATTAATTGAATAATTTTTTTAATCATCTCTTTCTTCAGCAGGTTCCTGTGTATTGCTGCCACTTCTTCCATTAAAGTAGCCTCAGTTTGTCATCTTAAAGATGTATATTCTTCTAATCTGACTATTGCTGTTTTGCTGCTGTTTAATTATTATTAGGTCATTATTTTACTGTATATCAATTTTAGTCACAGTCTTTATTAAAAATAAATTAAAATAGCATGGGGCTAAATATTTTAGTTTACTTCAGCAGATGTTATCCTGCTAAATTTTGTTTTCCTTACACATTTGTATTTGAGGGCTGGGTCGGAATGGTTGCCTCAGAATAAAGACCTTGGAATAATAAAAATATTTCAACAGACATTCTAAGTTCTGTTACGAGGTGTTTTTTTCTTGTGATTATGCATTTGAGTGTATCTATATATGTAGTACATATATAGAGAGTTGTGTGTGTGTGTGTATATATGTGAAAAATCAAAAATGTGCGTGTTGTTTGTTTTAACAGATTGGACAACTTGCTTTTAAAGGCATGAAAAGACTAAACCGAATCCAGTCTATAGTTTTTGAGACTGCCTACAACACGAATGAGAACATGCTAATCTGTGCCCCCACTGGAGCTGGGAAGACAAACATTGCCATGCTGACAGTCCTTCATGAAATTCGCCAGCATGTCCAGCATGGTGTCATCAAAAAGGATGAGTTTAAGGTAGGAGTTTAATGAACCAAGTAACAGCTTTTTAACTCATAAGGTAAAGCCCATTACGCATTATGCATGGAATATGAAATCAGGAAGTTTTCAAGGGTATTATACTTTTTCAAGGCAAAGATAAGGCTAGTTTTGATTTACTTCATTATTGTTAAAGCTATTCTTATTTGTGTTCTAAAAATCTTATTATGCGAGTAAAAAGCTATGAAAACGCATTTAGCTTTGATGCAGAACCAATTTTCAAAGTGATGAGGCTGTATAAACAAAATCCATTGTCCTTTAAACAGCTGCACACTTATCCAACAAAGATAACTACTTTTCATATATCACTATTAAGTTTTTTTCACTGTGAGCGCCCGGCATCATATTTCACAATAAATTGTGATTTGTAATGGTTGCCATGAAACAAACAACACTGTGGGGTTTGCTCATTTATCAAGCGAGTGTCCTTTTGGTGCAGATTGTGTATGTGGCTCCTATGAAGGCGTTGGCAGCTGAAATGACAAATTACTTCAGCAAGCGTCTGGAACCACTAGGCATTACTGTGAAAGAGTTGACTGGTGACATGCAACTGTCAAAGGGTGAAATTCTGCGGACACAGGTATGCTTAATATTTTAAAATATTGCTCTGTGTGGGTATTCATACTTCTTCATAGGTACGCTGTTCTTCAGACTCCTTGTATAATTGTTGGTGAAGCAATTAAGTCTGTAGTTATACTGGCTATGTTCCAAAATGTGGCTTTCAAGTCCAAGTGATTAAAGTGCTAATACATCTGAAATACGTTAAGCTCACTTCATAGGCTCACTACACTTTTTGGTTTCTTTTACTTAGACGTACTACAATGGTGACCCACTTCCGTATTAACTTTGCATTAAAATCTTACCTGATTTCCAGCTTGTGAACCTTAGTGGGTTGTGTTCTGCCCCTTAAGGATTATAAACCAGGTGGTGTATGTTTGTGTTTGCAAGAATTTAGGATTCCTAATTTCAGATTGGCTATTCTTTAGTAAAACTACCTTTGAAAGGTTGAAGATCTGGTCTGAAAATGGTAAATTCTGAATGAATTTTGAATGCTGCAACATTGCTGCAAATACATCAAAATAATACTTCCATTATGTTTTATTTTAAAAATAAAATATATTAATAAAGCTCTAGTTTCTTGTTACTGGCTGATCTTTTTCCTTTTTAAAGACATGTGAGGAAAACTGTAAGATGTTGCTGGCTTAAACATTTAAACGTTCATAGAAATGAATAAAACTTGCTTTTCTAACCTCGTAAATAGTATTGCATAGATAGAGGATTTTCTGTTTTAACAGATGCTTCTTTGCACATTATTTCAGGCAAATACTGTTTGTGTTAGTGAAATTTAATTTTTTTTCCAAAATATTGAGATACTTTTAATCTTTTCTTACATTAAGTTCCTTATAATTACCCTTCCTCGTCCTGCGTGGTCCGAGAAACAGAACTAAGCTTGGTTATTGATATGAACATTTATAAATGTAACTTGTGGTAATTATTGATTCAGATGAGTTATATTTTGCCAGTCTTAGCTTTGATGCATTTTACCGTTTTTTATGGCAAGACTAGAGAAGACTCTTCACATGACAAGAAAAGATGTCTACATGTAATTAATAATAAAGAGGGACTAGTGCAGTAATCTAGTATGAAGTACTGGGTAGCAATCTTACTAGAAGATGCATATAGATACATATTGACACCTGCAGTGACAATACTGTGATAACCGGTAAATAACAAAGCAGTATCAATGAGTAACAGCAATATCACTGCTACTTTATCAGAATTACTTTGCCACACTGTCTGCCTAAAATTTGGGTTTACAAAATAAAAAAACCTTTCAGTAGAGTCTTCTAATAACTGAAATTATTTACAGACAGCAAATTATGATTTAAAATTACTTTGTTTTCACAATAGTCTTCTGCTAGGGAACCTAATCAAGCAGGTCAGAATTTTAATAGTGGGAGAGCATGTGTAATCCCTGCCAAAACTGAAGCGACAGTGGAGAAGCCTGTGCTGAATGTAACTACAATGTGCAATGAACACAGTGAACGTAGAATGGAAGAGTGCCATTTTCTCTTGCTCTCCTAGACTGAAACGTAATTTGTAAAATCTCACCCCATTATTAAAATCCTGCTTACATCCATTAAAGAAGTAAGGAAAGAAGGAAAAACAAAACAAACAAAAATTTTAAAAAAAAATGCAAACCATTTTAGGCGTTATCAAGAAATGCCTGTGGAAAATAGTTTACAAAGTTGAAATTTTATTACCTTCATAACAATAACTTATTTAATATGAGCAAAGTATTAATTTAAAGCAAGCTAGTAACCTAAGTGTAGAAGGACTGTCTGCCTTATGGTGATCTTCTATTTCAGTCCAAAATACCATTAGTAGCGTAATTTTTCATTTTCTTTTGGGGAAGAGGCTAAAATAGTTTTATGTATAAAAATCAGTAAGAAACGGCAAGGGGAGGACCTAGGTAAAAATAATTTATTTTCATGCTGTGGACTCATCTCATTTCTTTGAAATTTATGGGGTTTATATGAAAATTATCTGCAAATGGTTTCTGCTGTTTCATATATACTTCATAGGGTAGAAACACTGATCGGAAGTGTAGTGTATTTGTACTTCCTAAACTTTAGGGGGGAATGGAGGCGGGAGAAAAATATTCTTCAGAAGAGGAAAAATTTGGAAACCATTGCTATTTGTGACCCAAAATTTATTTCCTAGGTTTTCAAAGTAACTATATTTCAACGCTTGATTAATTTTCAATTTTGCTTTTGTATCAATACTAGTTTTGTTTCTTTGATCTTCAAACCATTGGAAAACTTAAAAAGGCAAATATATATAAAGTCCAAAAATTCTGGGACTGTCACAGTCCCAGCATATTCATTCTTTCTTTGTTTTGTTTGTTGTAGTAAGTCTTTCCTTATGATTAGTCAGAGTTGTAGGAGGTGCAGAGGAGAGGTAACACCAAACCAGGAGTGACTGATGTCATTGAAGCTACTGCTCTTGCAAACTGTGCAGCACAGCAGTGGGCTTTTTTTTATCCCTGATTATCAAAGTGCACAGAACATATGCAGCCTTATTATAAACTGAGCAAAAAGCACTTCCTTGTGCTGGATCTTGCTTATTTGCATGTATTGTTTCCCTATCAAAACTCATGAGCTTCTTAGAGCACCCTGTCTAAGCAGGTTTACCCTGGGTTAAACTGATTTTTGCTTCAAAACTTTACTTGTCAGCCTCTCTGGTGTATACATTTCTCAGACAGGAATACTCTGATACGTGTTGCTGCTTTATTTGTAGTTTCAAAGTTGTTTTGCCAGTCATGACCCTGCTTGCTAGCCTTTACTAGTGTAATAGATGAAGTGCCCATGTTTGCCAGTAAAGCATCTTTTCCTGTAAGAATTAACATTGTGTCCATGCATCCACCTGATATAATTTAAATACACAGGCATAGTATGTACATAGTATAGGGGATAGAAGGCAGGAGTTGGATTGTCAACTGAAGTAGATGCAGACATTTCAGATGGGATCAATGTTTCAAAAGATCTCAGCTGATACTTCTAGGAGACTGAAGGCCTGATATAAATCTGTGACATTTGGCTTCTGCCTCCTTTTGAGCAGTTACATTTTCACCATCCTCATTTTTGTTGGTCACAGTGAAAGATGTAAACATGAGGTGATTGTCAGGTATTAGAAGCAGCAATTCAGTGACAATTCTGATAATTTTCTCCTTCCTTTCCATTGTGCATTCTTCATACTGTGCTTGTGTGTATTTTAATATGTGAATTTTGTAAATCTTTACATGCATTTGTTATGTTTATTCTGGTGAAGAAAAATTGCTTTCTCTGAGAAATTGCTGTCTCACTTTTCAGGAGCCCTCCCTTAATGCACAGTAGAGTCTGCTTTTATTAATTTTTCTGCACTTTTTAAAAGATAAAAACACCAGCCAAAAAAAAAAGTAACGAGTAATGTAAATTGGCATTCTTTTTATGCTGAAATAACAATCTTTTAAATGTTTTTATAATATATGCCCATTAAAAAGGTCTGTATCACAGTTTTGCAGCAAAAACTTTCTCTGTGCTTTGCATGCTGTCATTTATATTCATCTGGAAGGCATCCATGTCTCTTGCTGCTCCGTACTTTTATGGTATTATTGTGAGATGATTTTACTTCTGTGTCATTTTGTACTATCTTTTGACTATCGATTAACAGTACTATGGTTTCAATATGTATTTCAGAAGCCAAGCTTTTTTAAAAAAATATTTCTAATATTACCAATAGTGAAATTGCCTTTTAAAAAAAAAAAAAAGTAATTGTTTTAGTGACTCTTCAGTCAGTCTTCTAACCTCCTACCCACATCTTGTGTAGTGAAAAGCCACAGCTACTACTTATCTATGATATGGCATGAATGTTAAAACTCTTAAGACATTTAGACTCATAAGAATTTCCCTTCATGTTTTTGTGAAAAGGAGGAGGTGTAAATATTTAACATGTTGGTCTCATGTGTCAGATAGAAAAGGTCCAGGGCCCATTACCAAAGAATTTGTACATAAGTAATTGCTTCACTGAAGCTGGGAATGGAAGAAAAAAAAATTGTTAAATCAGTAACACTAGCTGTTGTACTGGGTTTTGTTGAGAGTTTATCTTATGGTATTAAAACTGTTTTCATAGTCTAAATAAAGATAAAGTAATTTTTTCCTTTTTTTTTCTCATTAAAAAACAGTCTAAAGAAGTTTATTTCTTTCTTTTTCTTATCGTCTCTTTTCTAAGCATTTTTGTATGCTTGACCTATTATTACCTAAGCATGTTTGAATTCTGACAATACTGTTATCTAGGAAACCTGTTACTTAGACATCATTTAAATTGCAATGATATTAAGTATACATTAGCCGTAATCTATTGTTTGGTAAGCTGGTTTGTTTATATTGACCTGAAATGGAAAATATTACTAATGAATAAATTGTGTATTTAGCTGTGTAGCATTCAAAATATCATGAAGTGTTCTGTTAGAAGGCAGTGAATTATTTGAGTGTCCTCATGGACTTTTTTGAGTGTGCGTGTAGGTAGTTACTCAATCTTTGCTTTATACAGTCTAGAAAATGATAATTTTAAAATCAACTTGTGGGATTTCAGCTATCTTTGACCTTGTGTTTGCAATAAATATAGTAATAAGAGTTATCTTCTGAAAGTTTGAAGAATACAGCTGGGATTGGAGCAGTATAGACTTATGATGTAACCACGAAATCTGCAGACACTGCCCTGCCCTGTCCACAGCGTCTCATGAGTTGGTGATGCCTTAACTTGTGCAAAACAATGGTAGCCTCTAGGGAGCTGTAGAAAGGCCTTCTGGCCTTAACAGTTAGTAACTTTTAAAGGGAGTGGGCATCAAAAAACATGTAGGAGATAATTTCTTTTTAATGATTTTGACATACATAACATGAAATGAAATTAACATCCTTGGCATAGCACAGCGAAAACTTCTCAAAGTTCCTTCCACCTATGTAAAATGTAAAAATGAATTTTTAAAATTGCCCCGTTAAAGATATTTTATTTTCTTTTTAAGAGAAGCTATTTTACTGCTCTCTTGCATCTTCAGTTACTGTGAATACTCCTCACCCTTAAACTAGTACTTCAGCAGTTTTGTACAAGATGCGTTACACTCTAATCCTTGCCAACAGCTAGTGTCCTAATTCAAATAAGCACATATAAGTGAGACTGACATTTTAAAGTTGAAATAGATTTTCTGTCATGTTTTTGCGTTATTTTCTGCCTCAGACCTGCAGATGTAAGCCAAACTTCTTTTATTGGTCCTACGTCTCTTGCTTTGCCTTGAAGACTGACAGACTGTCATGAGCCTTGGTTGCTACAGATAGATCTTGGTGTTAAGGCCAGATTATTAGTGTTTTCTGTGTTGCTAAAATTATGTGGTACTTGAAAACAAGTCTGGTCAAATTTTGAAAGCAGGCTAATTTCCCCAATCTTTAAACCTCTGTATATCTCTTTGCCTTTCTTCTCATATTCTTGGAGTTAAAGGGATTCAGATAGCAGGAGAAGGAATTTTATTGTCTTTTAAATAAATATTATGGTAAAATGAATCAAACTATTATTGTTTGAATAGTCCTGATTCTGCCACTTCAAAACTACTGAATACTTTTTTTTGTAACTCTCCTGAAATATAGATTTATTTGTTTTAACTGAGGAAAGTATTTCCATTTCTGTTATTGTTCTTGTTGATCAAGAAACTGATTATACAGAAAGCAAGGTTGTTCTTTTAAAGTACAATATTGAATTTTCTCTAGTGTATACATGGTACTAAACTACTTCAAGTTCTACAGTAAGAGATTTATACATTTACTGAAGTGCAAGGCTGTGCCTGTCCAAGTGAGCCTGACAGGCTTCACAGAAACAGACAATGCTAAAACTTTTAGGTTTCTGCATGCCTCTGGGTATCTCTTTTTTTTTTTTTTTTTTCCATGAATTTGCTAAAAATTAATTGCATGTCCACTTAAAGGCGTATCAGAAGCAAACAGTGTATCTGACCTTAGTTTACTTTTAGCCTAAAGTGCTTCTAAACATTTCTCCTCAATACGAATAGGAAGTGGGAAGCCTAGAAATGCATTCAACTATTTTCTTTTTCTTAAAAAAACACCTTCTTCATAAACTTTCATAATTTCACAACTCTGAAAAATTCCAAGATGTTCATGTAAATCAAATTCAAAGTTTTTAATTTGTTGGCTGTCATATCCTACATCAATGAAATACATGGAGGTACAAAGTGAAAGAGTAAACTTTTTATCCATGCAGCTCAGTCTGGGAAAAAAAAAAAAAATGGGGAGGAGGTGTTGGTGAGCATAGTCCTGGTAAACCTGATTTGCATTGTCAGTTAGAAAACGGGCACCTAGTTGTCATATTTGTTCTCTGCTCGTTAGCCTGTGTAAGCTAAAATCACAGTTGCTTTCAGAGTTTATTTTTGATGTTGCTCACAGTTTTTGTAAAAATCTTAACATTTTCCAAAGAAACCATTCTTCAAAGCTGTAGATTTGAGAAGTGATATCACTTCCATTTGCTAAGTGCAGAACATGCTGAGCAGCTTAAAAATGTGAATGATTTCCAAGATCTCAATTAGGGAAAAAAAAATTCCACCAATAACTAAGCAAGTGTCTTTTCATTAACTTATAAGCACTTTGTGTTTGGTTTTGGCATGTCAGTGCCCCCACCTGGCAGTGGCACCTCAGGGCACAGCTGAGCCCCTCAGCAACGCTGACGGTGCCTCTGTAAAACCATATATAAGAAAGGGCAAAACCAACTGTGAAGCCTTTGAGAAGAGAGTGTTCAGGAAAAGAAGTGCGAAAAGCAACCCTGCAGACGTCAAGGTCAGAGCAGAAGAAGGGGAGGAGGCGCTCTAGGTGCTGGAGCAGAGATTCCTTTGCAGCCTGTGGAAGAGGCCGTGGTGGTGCCGATACAAACACTGCAGCCGTGGGAGGTAGAAGAGTTTGAAACAAAGCAGTGAAGTTGAGCCTAGGAAGAAGGGAGACTAGGAGGAAAAGGGGTTTAGGTTTTATCTTTGTTTCTCACTATTGTACTCTATTTTTAATTTGGGTTAAATAAAATTAATTTTCTCTCAGTCATGCCTGCTTTGCTTATAACAGTAATTGGTGAATGATCTCCCAGTCTTTATCTCAACCCATGTGTTTTCCATCTTATTTTCTCCTCATGTCCAGTTGAGGACAGGAAGTAAGAACATGGCAATGTCAACCCATCACAACTAGTTTTAGTTTTGGATTTTTTGGATTATATATTTTTTTCAAATAAAGTTGCTGCTTTCATTGAAATCTTACTCTTGGTATTTTAAACACAAGAGAAACATTTTGTTAGCTTATTGCAAATTTTATTAGCTGGCTTTTTTCTAACTTTAACTAGCTATTTATTCTGGAAATAAGAATAGTTTAGAAGAAAAGGGCAATTCTGATTGAGGAACATGAGTAATACAACAGTACTGATAGTGTTTTTGAAAACACCAGTGTTGCGAATGAGAATTTGTGTAAGCTGAATTTGCATTGGCAAATACATTTGTCTGATTACTGAACAGAATGCTTTTCTTGAGGAGAGGAAATAGCCTGAAGCAGTGAATGTATTTTGACATCTTGGAGATTAGCTGATTAATTGTACTTGTGACGGCGAGGCAGAAGTGAGAAGTGAAGCAGAGACCACAAAAGCATCAGATCTCAGAACAGGGCAACTGTTTCTGAGAACAGCAAATGGCATCAGGACCTTTGAGTAATATGGATGATCACTCTGATAGATTCTGTCAGCTGATAGACTCTGATATTAAGTCATGAAGGCTTTATTCCCTGTTGGAATCTGATACTAATAAAAGGGAATAATGCTTTTTTCTTAAGTTCTTATCTGCAATATAAAACTAATCAAGTCTGAAAAATATTTGAAGCAAAAGAGAGCTGTAAGCTTGAGGTGCCTTCTGTTTCATCTACCTCTTTCTTTTTCTGATACACTGTTTCTCATTTCCTGCACTTTAATAAGGTATAGAGATGCTTTTTGGTAAAAGAAAATAGTGAACTTGATTCCTGCTACTTTTCTTTTCCTATAGAAATGGAAATATATATATCTGCTTAATTTTTAGTGCATTATATTCTGTTATATATTCCATTTTCTTGCGTATACAAAGCCCACTGTTATAAGCTGAATATGCATACATAGTAATTGACCTGATGCGTAAGTAGGTGAGAGAGTGATTCTTTTCAATAGTTACTCATTTATATACTTTTAAATAAACATTACTCATCCATTGTATGCACTTTTATATTTATGTGTAACTAGAAATTAGGACATCTTTACATTAGGAAAAAGAGATAAAGGATGGGAGACTATTTGAAGGTAAAGGTGGGGTTTTTTTTGCACTCAGGAATTGGCCAAAAAAATCGGTGATGACAGATTTCTCACTAAATCATGTTAGACATTAAAGGTTTCTCTTTGACTGCTGGACATATTTAACTCTGAGGCCATATAAGTAGATTGAATTGTGATAAATTACATACATCTATATAAGCAGTACTTTCAATGACTGGTTCTTCCAATAAAATGGATTTTTGTATAAAAGAAAAAATCTTGAAAAACAGGACTTGGTGGTGTGGGTTTATTTTTTTAACACTGTTTTTCTTGACATTCTCTCTGTCCATTTAATAGGTTTTGGTAGGACTTAATGAGTTCTGTGGAAGTGGTCTTTCAGGGAGCAATTATAAAGAAACACTATTAAGCATTACTGCGATGAAATTTTATTAAATAGCGTGCTAGAAAAGACCTCCTAGCCTGGCTTGATATACATGAATATACTGGAAACTGGCTATTGAATCTATATATGCAAAAATATAGTAGAACAAATATACAGCTAAGAATTTGACAGATGTACATGATCAGTACAGGCAAAAACAATTTACTAGTTTACGTTTCAGTTACCTACAAACCAGAGAAGAATTGAAGTGACTCCTTGATTTTTGTGGGCTTTGCAGCATGCCTTTAATTGCAAGTAAGTTGGCCTTCTGGTGTAATGCTAAAGTGTATGAAATGACACTACATTGTGAAATTTAAACCTCACAGGTATTGCATTTCTTATTCCTCCCAAAGCCTTATTTTCACAAATGCGTTTCTATTTTTAAACTGTCTGTGTTGATTAAGTAGCCTTCAAATTTTTTTATTAGTAATGTATTCATTGAACAGAATCTATAAGAACTTTTTTTCTCACTTTCCTTTGTTGAATGAGAGGTTGTCATCTTGCCATGCATGTCACTGTAGTCACACAAAAATGTTTCAATATGGTGGCTAAGAATTACCTTTTGTTTTTAATTCAGAATATCAGTAGTTCTTGTACCTTAATAATGATTCTCCGGTTATTTTATTGTACTGCATTTTAACAGAAATCAAATGTAGGAGAAGACTTTTTTTTTTTTTTAAGACTGACATTGTCAGTTACTATTCCATATTACCATAGAATTTTGTGAAAACTATATGAAGTGGTTACACTGAAAAATCACATAGGTGATGCAATCTGAAGTCCTTTTGAAGCAAGATTATAGTATTTTATTTTCCCATCTCTTGGTGCTTTATCACTGCCTAACCCCTTTCTCCTTCAGTGGCCTTCATCTGCAATTATGTATCATATTTTTTTTTACTTGTAGTTGTTGAAAACACCTGTATTACTGCTGACTTTAGATGCCAGTCTGTTTCCTTCCAGGAACAGTGGTTCTTTGCTCTAGAAACTTTAGATCCAACAAAATCTACAAATCTTTTTTGGTCTGAAGAGATAAACTGTTGTGAAGTGACCATCAGAACTGATCCAGACATCATAAAGAGTACAGATACAGAAAAGGCCTCCTTTTTTCAAGTTATTAATTTCTGAAGGAGAGTTGAGCCTGGTTAATATCCCTCTTCTGGTATGCCTAGAGTGAAATGTAGTGGTGAATTCTATGCAGACTCATGGCTTCAGGAGCAGAATATCCTCTTTTGATCAGCAATTGGACTGAGAGATAAAATTTGTCATGAGGACATCAAAATCTAATACAAAAAAAAGTAAGAGGAAGGGACATACTTTTCACTTTCTGAGAAAAGTTCGAGAATATTTCTCAGTGATACAACCTTGCTGAAAGAAAACTCCCTTTCTTCTGAATTTTCAAAGTTATCCGCTACTTAAATTGAGAGTCTTTCTTTCTATAAAAGATGTAAAACCTTACCTTTCAATTGAGAGAAATATACTAAAATGTCAGATGAAGTGTATGGCTGAGTCAAGAAAGATCAGGATCTTTTTATACAGTAGGATTTCTGTTATCCCAAAGTCATCTCCATTTCACACCATCATCTCCACATGGATTTCCATCATTTCAGATGTTTTCACAGTCTGAAAAGTAAAATCGTGCTCCTTGCTTCATTGTCCATGCTATCTTTGGGGCAAATTGTGTTTAAAAACCTTTAATCTAGGATCTCTTTGAGGCAGTGAGGCTCAATGGACTGTAACATACCTTCTGTCTTACTTTTTAAACTTTTTTCAAATGCTGTGTATTTCTTAATTAGTGTTTAGTTCTGAAAGCAAGACTAATAAAATCAGACGGGATGTGTCTTTATACACAGGCAAATACCTACTGTATTGTGTATAAAGATTTGAAATAGTGTTTTTTAAGGTTCTGATTTGTCAGTCTCTTCACCAGTAAGCAGTGTACACTCCCAGCTGACAGCAGTCTGGTGACCAGTAACACCCAGGTCCTCAGCCGGGCTGAATTAATTCTTCTCAGGTTTCAGAGGGAGAAAGTGGAATCCTAAAGGCATTTTGATGGATGGGCCAAAGGGAAAAAAGCTAGTTGTTTTTCCAAGAGTATCTCCTTCAGAGATCCAAAATGGAGAATAACAAAAGAGAAGTGAAGACATAATCTGAGTTAGGTGAGCCTGCAGTAACTCAGATTTGAAACTGGAGAAAATACTCGGAGCCTTCTCCCTGCAGGTTAAGTAGACCTCCACAATGTCACCATGTCCATCCAGCTCAACTTGGGAGCAAGTTTTCCATTTTTTAGCATTGTAGTGCTATTTCTTGACCCTGTAAATACAAAGAAGGAATTTTTCCATGGGTGCCAGTTTTATGAAGTATACGGTTTCTTCCTTCCTTAAACTAATTTGGGAAAACAGTAAAGCAGGTGAAAAAAAAATTATGTTAAACTGCAGAGAGGCAACTTCAGGCCTGAAATGTCAATTCTTTGACTGAGTTCTTTAACCTTCAGAAATAAGGGCAGTAAGCTGCGACTTTACATATAGGACTCCTGGTTGTCTCTGATGAGGAAAATGATTAAGAAACAAATTAAGTTTTGCTTGTGGAAGAGATTTGTGGATAACTTTTCAGTGGGTTCAGTTAATGAGCTTGTTCAGTTAATAAGCTTGTTCCTTGTGCAGACAGTTGTTGAGCTGTCTGCACCCTTTCTGTTGTTTTTGTTGCTGGGACAACTACATTGCTTTCTCAGGCTGATGTTACCAATCTGTGCCTTCAGCATTCTATTTCCTTTTGTTTTGTTATTGTTTTTTGTTTTTTGGGGTTTTTTTGCATTGGTCTTGTAATACTCTAGTGGGATGTTTGGAAGCCCTTCTGATTTACTGCTCTCCCATTAATATATGTGCCTGTGACAGCTAAGATTTTGCTGGGGGTGGGAAGTACTTATACATCATCAACCAGTAGCAGTTGGAATAAAAAATAGTAGTCCTTTGTAAGGAACTGGAGGTGCTGCCTGTGATCTAAATTAATTTCTAGATTTATAGCAGAATCCATCTTGATTTTACTAAAATCAGTCTTCAGTGCTTCAGAAATTGGAACCACTACTCTAAGACATTAATTTACATTTTATTTGAAATAATTTCTTTTTCAAATAGACAGATATAGCAGTTTATTATACCACATCTACTTGTTTGCTGTTATTGCATAATCATATAATTTTAGTATAGTCTTTGAGTAACCTGCTTTGTGTTTAATAATCAAATGCCATATACTCTGATAAAATGTGTAACTGACTGGCATTCTTTGGGGCTAAAATCTCTGTTTAGATTGGATTGGAAAGTGGGAGTTAATTTTTGGTTTAGCAGTAAAATTTAGTTGAAATGATGCCAGACAAAATTACAGTAATTTTGAACAACAGGAAAAAATTCCTTTTGTGCTTAAAGAATATACAAGGTTTTTGTAATTTCATTCCTGATTGTGTTCCCTTTTATTGGAAGTAATTATGTTCATGCTTGACATTTCCTAGCTCCATTTCCTGCAAGTTTTTCTAAACTGTTTTGAAACCAAGGTTTTGAGTATTTATTTATTATTTGTAATGAACTTATATTACTCTGTGGTCTTACATTTCAGCACTTATATGAAAATATACAACTATTCAATTTGGATGAAGAGCCTTTACTATAAGGATATAAGGTTTTTTTTCCCCTTCCAGTGTGCACATTTTTTTTCCTTTAAGTTTTATCAGAATAAATTCATTTTAATATATCTGTACTTGACTCACTTGCATTAATCACTGTCTCTGCAGAGCTTTGATATTACAGTGGAACTTTAAAAGTACTAGTGTACGATTATAAGAAAAATAATTGTGTTTTGGATACACGATTGATCGAGACTGCAACTGAATATATTGAGAAGAATGCTGTTGCTCTTTACTTGTATGGATAAGACCAACAGTGTCACCTGCAGGTGAATCAAGGAGAAATTTCAGACACACAAGAGAAGTTACTTAGTGAGAATGGGATGATTTGGTTTAATAAATTTCCAGTTAGTATCTTCAGTGAACTTTGCTGCTTATTCTTCTTGAGAAATTAACAGCAAATATGTCATTCAAAGTATGTGTTTAAGAAGTGCTTGCTAAAAGAAAAATAATTTCAAACATTTCTTTAATGTCTACAAAAGATGTTGATTGAGAATATTCCAATTTACTTTTTAAAATAAAATTACACTGAAAATGCATGTGATTTGTGGCATTAAAATTTGCTTAGTGTGTATGTTTTTATAGAGGTGAAAGTTCATTGTTTACCTAATATCTCAGTTCATTGTGTTAGAATACTGCAGAAGGGAATGTGAAGTAAAATGTCAAAAATATGCGTTTGGGTTAAAAATTAAATTAATAAACACTTTTTTATTTGCATATGTAAAGGATTGTTCTTGGGTCATTGCATCTGTTACTTAGTACAACAGATATTAACGATGCCAAAGTGTTTCTGCAAGTAGAATATTATATGAATTTAATTTATGTTAAGTGAGAGGGCGGCTGTTTTTCAGTCATTTTTTTTCAGGCTTCAGCATCTTCCTTTCTGTGGCTGAGTTTGTAATTTATTAAAAAAAGAAAAGACACATTTCTTCACTTTTGTATGACTGGGACTGACTGAGTCAAATTCTGTCTTAACCTTTGCATGAAGGATTTTTAGTTCTATTTTTACAGTGATGTGATCATCCAGTGGCTATGAAATCACATGAGTTGCACAGTACTTGTAATATTTTAAGCTACATTGTGAATACTACTGACACTGTCACAGAGGCTTCTGTGCAATACAGACACATGATTGTGGGAAGCCTGGTTGGAACTGCTATGTTACTTTTCCACTGCAAGACAGTGCTGAAACTCCTATGGGGAAGCTGCCTTTGAGCTTTCTATTCCTTTTATGTCAGTCAGGTGGCATATCTATTAGTTTTGTGGATTCTGAGCATAGAAAGATTTGCATAGCTTTGTGCAGACTATCGTGTTGGCTAGTCAGCTGTAGTTTTTAGAGACCTCAGTGGTAACTCGTTACCTTACATAAGATTCAGTAGTAAATCAAGCCTATTTTTTGGGTCTTTACAGACATCAGTTTCAGTTTGTGCTGGTTTTAGAGTGTTTTTGCCATTTTTTTAGAAAATACTTTAGACAGTAACTTTGAAAACTAAATGCTACTTCTTTATGTCAAAGGCATAGTGCTAAACACAGGATTTCTTTGCTGCTCCCTCCACTTAATCTTGCTGTACTGTGTTTCAGACAGTCCATCTTTTTTAGTTGTATACATGCCAAGCTGTATTCACTGCTTCAGCTCTCAAAACAGATAAATGTTACTTTGATTTGGTAACCTTGGTGTTGGCAGAGGGGGGAGAGAAGAGAGTTCCTAATGTAGTCATTAATTTTCAAAGACTTTTAATTCAGTTGTGTGCTGATATGCAAATATTGTAGATCCAGTATTATGTCTGTAAGAAGTTCAGTTAGTTTAATGTGTTTGTCACGTAGCATGATTCTTGAATTTTAATCTTTTACACAGAAGTTAGTGTCTTCACTTAATGTGCTTCAGAAAGTGCATTTTGTGTAAGAATATTATATGTAGGATAATTAAACAAAATGGTGTGGTGTTGCAAAGTGATCAAATAGCATTTTACTGCAATACTTTCCATACTGCTTTGTAAATCACTTAATGAGGGTATGGTACTAATGAGTTCAATAAGCTACTTCAGTATTTTTTAATCTAGATGGAAAACTCAAAGACTTTCAGTCTTTAGGAGTCTCTAGTGATCCTGTGAACTCGTTATTCCTAGCTGGTGCCTCCAAGCTCAAGAGTAGTTCGTCCTGATGAGCAACAGATCAAACAGAAGTAGCTGGAGGCCTGCAGGATGAAAAGCAGACATAAAAAAGAAGCATGGAAGGGATGGGTGCAGGAACAGGTGACCTGAAAGGATTATAGTTGCTTTTTCGGCATGAAAGGACAGAGTTGGGTAAGCCAAAGCCCAGAAGTGTGTGTGAAGGCCAACGAGAAAGGCTTCTATGGGTGTATGGAAAAAGGAAGATGGGAAAGCAGCTGCTAAATGTGTCAGGGAACCTGATGACAAAGAACAGGTAAAAAGCTGAGGTACTTGATGCCTTCTTTGCTTCAGCCTTTATGGTTAGGACTGGCTTTCAGCAATCTGTTGGTTGCTTCCCCGAGGCAAAAGTGGAAGTCCAGAGAAGGAAAATTTAACACTCGGTGGAAGAAAGTCAGGTTAGGGAATATGCAAACAAACGGAGCATGATACAAGTCACTGTAATCTGATGAGATGCACTGACAAGTTCTAAGGGATCTGATCAGTCATTGTGAGGTCGTTCTTAATTTTCTTTGAAAAGTCATGGTGATCCTCTGTGGGACAGAATACATCTTCAGCAAGTTTGCAGATGGTACAAAGCTGGGAGGAGCAGTTCACAGATTAGATGGTTGTAGAGTCATTCAGAGGGACCTTCAAAGGCTGGAAAAATGTGCCTACAGAGATCAGAGATCTCGTGAAGTTCCAGAGTTAAACTCTGTCTTGCACAGGATTAGAGAAATAATCTTATGCACCAGTACAGGCTGGGAGCTGGTCAGATTGAAAGCAGCTTCCTTGAAAAGATACAGGTGTTCTGATGGACACCAAATTGAACATGAGCCAGCCATGTCCCTTTGAGTCTGGCTTGCATTCCAAAGACTTATTAGCAGCTCGAAGTGGTGAACCTTCTCCTCTGCTCCGCCCTGGTGAGACACATTTGGAGTGCTGGGTGAAGTTCTGGGCTCCCTGTTAAGAGATGAACAGGAACATACTACAGCAGGTCTGGCGAACAGCCATGAAGGTGATTAAGGGATAGAAATGGCTGACACGAGGAGGGACAAAGCAAGCTGGGATTATTGAGCTGGGAAATGCGAAGGCTCTGGTAGATGTGATCAGTGTGTATGAATACATTGTGTATTCATGTGTAAAGAAGACTGAGCCAGACCTCAGCAGTGTCCAGTGAGAGGACAAGAGGCAACAACCACAAATTGCAATACAGGAAATTCTCTGTAAAACTAAGATTTTTTTTTTTTTTTTTTTCCTGCTGTGAGGCTGGTCAGGTGCTGCAAGTTTGTCTAGAGAAGTAGTGGAGTCTTCACTTTGGAGATACTCAAAAGCTAACTGGAGACAGTCTTGAGCAGACTCTTCTAGGTAACCCTATTTTGAGCACTGAGTTGGACTGGAAGATCTCCTAAAGGGCCTTCCAGCCTCATCCATTCTGTGATTCTGTGAAACTAAAGATTAGTCTGTTTTCATGGAATTGCCTATGTGATATTTACTGCATGTATCAATAAAAGATGAGCACCATTTTGCCTGTTAGAGTGTTCATGTATAATGTTTAAAGATGACATTTTTTGACATTTGTTTAAAGATGACATTTGTCAGACAAATGACTTATTAACCTTCCATCACTGGGAAAGAAAATCTGAAAGGTTAATAAGTATGTTTTTCATTGTTTTAGATGTAAACTTGAGACTAAAAATCCTTAAAATAAGGTGCCTGAATTTTAAATTCTGAGTACAATGAGTCTTAATAAGTAACAATAAAAAATGCCTCAGTTAAAGTTCTTAAATTAATAGCAAAGAATCTGAAAGTGAAGAACTTCATGATATGAACTACTCATCTGCATATGAATAATTAATGATTTTATTAAAAACACCAAATAAAATATTATTGTAGGGTTTGTCTGTAAGGTTTTTTTTTGACACTTCATATGTAATATTCGGTAAAACTTGTAGGAATATAATTTTCAAGAGTGTCTATTATCATTAATATTTTATCTGTGAAGAACTTGGATGGATGATATACTTTTGTTGATTTTAATGGTCTCTTATAGCTAAAAAGCTTCTGTGCAGAAGAAATCTACACATCTATAAAACTACTGAGTAACTGCTTTACACTTCCAAATACTTTTTAAGCACAGTAAATTTTACAGGATAAAAAAGCAGTATTTCATAGTTAATGCAAATGATGCATTAAGTTAGACTCTTCTCCCAGAGTACAATTTAAAGGTACTCAGAAGTCCAATTATCTTTGATTTAGATGTAAAAATTGCAGAATAACAGCTGTGCCTGCTGAGTGAATATGCCTCTGCAAAAAGAGAGCTTATTTGAGTAGAGTAGAGGACAAGTTGCTCAGGGACTGTTTGCCTCTTTGGGCTATTTTTCATATTAACTGCTTCAGGTCAGTTGAAAATGCAAGTATATTACAAAATAGCATCAGAGCAATTTAGAATTTATATCCTCTAAGTTGTCATTTTGCATGTTACAGAATGTTTTAGGTTATTTAGCATTTATTGTGACTATTTCTGGAAAAAAAAACATAATACTTCGAATTGATGCTTACAAATATTGTAGATAATCTTCTAAATTTGATTGCGTTTAAAAGTACAGCTTTTTCTATACTACATTACATTTTTTTAAAGAATTTTTGATACTGAAAAAATGACTTTACATGCAATAAGTGTATTGAAATAGACTCTAATTTACACTTTTTATTTAGGATATATGTTCTGTATATTTGCTTAGAATTTAAATTTGAAAAGTATTTTTTAATTGAAGTTTGAGGATGCTTACCTTGATATGAATGCAACATTGAGTGCATTTATATGCACTAAACTGATCTTAAAACTGTACAGAATAGTTCGCAAATTAATCTGTCTTCTTGCAAAGTGATGTAATACTTCTATTTCACTATTGATAAATACTGGTCTAATTTGATTTTACAACACCCTGATCATTGAGCTTTCCTAAACTTCCTGGTGAATCTTCTTCAAGGGTTATCTGTCTTCGCTGTTCGAAGATTTTTTATTCTTTTTTTTTAACAGAAATCGATTTTCAACATAAATCCTACTCAAATGTTATTACCACTTTCCTTATCTGAATTTCTTTCTTCCCCAGCCACTGCTGTTTGCTTTTTGAAGATTCTTGTACTTGTAGTTATCTCTCTTCAGTCACATTTATTTAGCCTAAGCATCAATTCATTTAAACTTTTTGTAAAGGTCATGTTTCATTTATGTTTAGTCATTCTCATTTTTCACTTCTGGACTCCCAGTTGGTTTGCACTTCTTGAATTAAGTTGCTCAAAACATAATGTATTGCCCCAAGGTCATGCTGCTGCTGAACAGAGTGGAAAGTTTATTTAGTGTGTCCAAATAACAGCATTTCTATTGCAAGGTTTCAGTTTTTGCAACAGCATAGCATTTTTGGTTCATGTGCAGATGGATCTGCTCTTTCTCTTTTCTCTGTCCAGCTACTGTCTTGCCAGTTCTACACCCTGTATTTGTTGAGATAATTACTCCTAAGGGTCAGACTTACCTGTTTTGGCTTTAGCTGTGTAAAAGCTGGGCAACTAGTCTAAACTGGTTGCACACACTTTTAGGGAGTACACTGCAAGAAAAAAAAGAAGACCTCTAAGGCTGATTCATACTGATGAAATGAACCAGCAAGGGGGAACCCAGACAACTAGTTTAAATGGTGTATTTCTAAATTAGTAGGTAAGATAGGCAAGATGAATCTCATCCTTGGTGTAGAATCTTGAAATGGTATTATTGACTTTCATCCATTAATGCAACTGTTCTTTAGCTTATTAAGGCATTTTTAAATACTTACTCCATCCTCCAATGTATTTACAGCCTGGTGCAAAATATCAATTGAAAGTTTAGTAACTATAATCTTTAGTCTGTCACTAGGATTATTTAAGAAAATATGTACTGAAGTGGATAGACTCATGTGGAATTCCACTTGATTTCATCTTTCATTAAAACAGCGAAGTGCTGGTATTTCCTCTGAATGCTTGAAGGAGGCAACTGAAATCTAAAGGATGTACTAGATTTTAATTAATATGACTTGAGAATATAAATCTGACAATCATACTGTAGGTCTGTTGCAGTCACCTTCAACACTGGTTATCATTAATATTAGCGTACATAATTTTCTCTGGAATAGAGACTTGAAAGCAAATTTCATGAAATCACATTTGCATGAAAGAAAATGAATTGGTGTTTGGGTTGTCCTTTTATAAGCAAGTGTCGTGAAATTGACTTTTAATGCTATATTCACTTAACATCATCTCAGCCAAATCAAGAAGTGTTTCTTCATCTTACAGTTAGTATGCCTCTTGACTCAGTGATTTCCTTGGATTCTCTAAAAAAAAAATAGCTTGAAACAAACAAACAAACAAAAAAAAAAACTGACTTGCTTCCTATTGAATACAAATCTGTGAAGGAAAATTAAACTGTTGAGTGAAGGTCCATTACAAAGAATATTTAGACCAAAATTTCAATGTCACAATCTGGTCTTATTTCACATAATGTTGGATCAATCCACATCTTCGGGTAATGCTTTACAGGAGCAGAACAGAGAGGAAGGAAGTTGATCAAGAACAACTCCTTCTTAAAGAATAGTCCCTCAATTTTAGAGAAGAAGTTATCTCTGTATTCCAGAGAATAGGTATCTGATCAAACAGGTTGATTGGTTTGGTGGTTGGTTTGTTTGTTTGTTTTAAAATAACAGGAAAGAAACACAGACTTTCTTGCCCTCCACTCTGGCTGATCTTAAAATAAAAATGAATAAGTAAATAAAAGGTTATAATTTCAGTAAAAAAAAAGTTTTCCTGAACTTTTTGTATTTACAGTTAATGAGATATGCAGGACCATTGTGATGAGCCTTAGAAATGTGTCAGTATAAATACAGTGGAAAAACTGGTAGCTGAGGGTGGTCTTTTATCTTTGTCTCCTGAAGTTGTGCAGCGCAAGCCTAATGTTTCCCTGTAGAATGAAGAAGGAATGACTTTGAAACCCTATTCCTTGCAGCTTTGAGAGAACATGAAAAAGGACACAGACAGACAAACCACCAACCAAGCAACAATAATACTTTTCTCAGAAACATCAATGCATTTCAGAAAAATGTTCTTGTGCTTAGTTTTTCTTTTTAAATTCTTATCTAGTAAACAAACTATCCACTTTGGCCCAAATATTGCTATAATGGTGTTTAAAAACACACACAAATATACTCTACACTCATATTTTGTTGTTCTACTGTATCTCTGTTCTATATGAGAAAGTGGCTGGGGAGAAAAAAATGCAAAATAACAGAGAAGACTTGAGAACAAGCAGGCTGGATGCAGTGTCTCAAGAGACAGGCATTTGCTGCAAGTTGTCAGTTCTCATTAAGGAAGCTATTGGCATCAATCAAACCTGACAGTAGTATATCAGAGGTTAGCATAACTATAATTAGTGAATTGATTAACAGCAAAGAGGAAAAGAGGCTAATGCTTTGGATCAAACTCCTTTAAAACATTTAGATCATTATTTAAACTTGAAGGCTGAGTAGCTAATTATGTATCTTACAATGGAAGAGCTAAATTTCACAAGCGTGCAAGCTGTTCTTCCTCACTGTGGTTGTTAAAATAAGGTTTGTACTGACTCTAAACAGACTGCTTTTTCCTTGAAAAAAAAATAGACAGCAGGTGCAGTTATATTACTTCTCAGTACAGCTATTGTGATCCTAATGTATATTGTTTTCCATAGCTTCTCCTCAGATTAATGGAACTACTCCACATGTAAAGCTTTATATTCTTTTAGTAAAGAATATAAAAAATGTTGATGCTTTCACAGCAGCCACTAAAAGGAACCCTTCTAATTCATCAGCCTGACTGGTTGTACTGGGTTTGATTTAATTTTTTTTCATTCTGTCAGAGTCCATTTTATCTAGGTTTAAAAATAGCATTGGAACTTATAAATGAATTTTGTATTCCCTGAGACATCCAGGACTGTGCTGAAAACATAAAATTTTAAATCCCAATGTATGAAGTTAAATCTGTTAGTCATAAGTGTGGAACTGAGTATACAACAAATAAAACAATATTGAAAAGATCAGTTCAATGATACGCATCAGTTGTGTCCGAAGTCATTTGCTCTGCTAAGGTTGGGATGCTGATGCACCATGATTCATTTGCTTTTTCATTGGGTGGAACATCTGGGTTCTGTAAAGACACTAAATCATCATGAATTCCTAGGATTAAAACAAAACATGCTGAACCAAATTATGTTTCTTCAGTTAAAAATTCATATACCATTTTAATGAATTCTAAGTGGCAGCTGTTACAATTTTTGTTGTTCCCTTGTTGATTTCTAGACCTACTGTTGATGGATTATTGGTGTTAGCTTTGGTGGCTTACTAATTGCTGCTGACACGCACCTCTGCAAGTCTTTCTAACATGAAAAACTCAGTCTTTTATGTAGATACTTTTTGTAAGTGTGGTCTTATTACTGAATGTTTCTAAGGTTCTTTTATGTATGTGTGTGTATATATATATATATATATATGTGTGTGTGGTATATGTGATCCTGTAGTGCCATTACTCTTTAGATTACAAATACATGTTTAGTTTTGATATAAGATCATCTATTCACCCAAATGGACATGCTGTTCATCTGCGTATCTTTGTGTTGTAAGAAACCTGCTTTACTGGAGATACAATTCTGTTTTATCAGTGTAAAACACAGCATCAGACGGTTGTCTCTGATTTATGAAGAACAAAAATATTTGTATTCATTATTTATTACTTCCCACCTCAAATTCATGTTTTGAATTGCTGCCCTCTGTTTTACTTCCTATATGTTTATTCTACTCCCTGCCTGAGCTCCAGCTCACATGAGGTTTTGTGAAATGCTTGAATAAATTGTACAGAGTAAGAGTGCAATAAAAAGAGGAATAAAAACAGCTTTATGAAAGTGACTTGCAGGCTGCTGTTCTCATAACATGTTTTGATGAAGTTTTACCTCAGAGAGTGCCAAAGTGGTAAAGTGTCCCTCATGGGGTGTGATATCAGCTATCTAATATTAAAATTTGCGAGAGACTCCAAAGCATCACTGATTAGAAGGGAAAAACATCCAAACTGTGTAAAGCCCCATCATAGCAGCTCTCCCTGTAGAATATCAGAATATGCTGTATTCCAGTGAGAGGCTGCTCAGGGATGTGTGTAGTTGTGTGTGGTTTTCTGTGTCTCCAGTTCTGCACAAGTAAAGCTCTTGTAGTCAATTTGCTGCTAAAGCAAAGCACCAAGATAAATGGTAATAGCATGAGTAGAGTAAACTGTAGGTTGCCCAGGCCCCTTTGCCAAAAAGCTGTCAGAAGTTGAGGAGTGCTGGCTGTGACTGAGCAAAGCCTCCTCTAGGGTCAGCCACATATTCTTAAATACTGTTTTCAAGTGTTGTAGGGGAAATTATAGCTGTGTGTAAAGGAGTGGGAGAAGAAGAGAGAAGACCAGTAGCAAGGTGAAAGCAATAAAGATGAGGAAATTACATTAAATGAAAGCTGTAGAAGTAGATCTTTGAGAGGGTGTCTTTGCTGACCAGAAGGCATCAGCAGCTAGACCAGAATTCTTTATTGCTATCCATCCATGATGAACCACTGTGGTGGAGACAAACTTGCTATGGCACTAACATAGAAAGAGGCTTTCTATGAAAGAGGCATAGAAAGCATTTAGAACTTTAGTGCTTGTATATCGTACATGAACTATTTTCTCTTTAACTGTGTATACAAATGAAGTAGGCATTAAAACAGTTTCTTCTCCAACATCGAGGCACTTGAGAAAAATACTACTTTTTGTAAGTTTACTGAATTCCTGTATGTGGAATGATGCAGTAAAAGAATTCTTTTGAATATGTAAATGATGGAATAATTTTTAGTCATTGGTTTGTGTTGTTAAAAGGCAAATTTCTAAAATAGGTAACATGCATTTTACAATGGAAAATAAATATTTTACTTAATTCCAGGCTGAATTTCGGCTGGTTTAAGTCTCTTTACCTCACCTTAGTTTTGGCTGTGGTATCTTCTTTTAGACTTTTTTATGCTAACAACAAAGCGAATAACTCCAGCATCATTGGACATGGCACAGAAGGAGCACAGGAGGTAGCCTTTAGAGAACAGATGCTCATGTAGCCACAGGCATCAGGTGTTTTCTATAGTAAAATTTTGTTTTCTTTTTCCTTTCCTAAGGATACTGAAATAGTAAGAGGGTGACTTCATAGAAAGTGGGAAAGGTACAAAGAAATGTTAATGCAAAATGAAAATTAAATGGCTGTAAAGAGAGTTAATAATGAAATTGCAGTGGAAATGTATATATCTTGTTGAATCAATAAATGGTTGGAGAAACAATGTAATGAACTTTACAGAAAAAGATAACATAAATGTGGTGTATTTGCAGTTTATTTAGAAGCTATTCTAGTGATTTCAAAGTATAGAGAAAGTAGTACTTTCATATAGGTATGTTAAATATCAAAATCTCTGCTGCACTGCAGGGTTGTAATGACATATAGTCATGAAATGTTCATGGATTTTGATCCAGCTTTGGGAAGATAATTTCATTTTGGAAACTTGCCATAACAAACAAGCTTTATTATTGTGGTCACTTGACATCACAATATTTTCTTCATGCAGAGTCCTCTGGGCTTGTTCGTTATAATCTTGAGCTTTTTTTTTTTTTTTTTTTTTTTTTTTTCCTATAAAGAATGACAGGTATTAATGTCCAGTGTATGCAATAATACGAATTCAGACTTACAGATTAAATGCTTGAAAGTATGTGTGTGTACCATTGTGTGCATTTTCACCATTCTGATACAGTAAAGGCACCCCTATTTGCCACCTGTGTTAAGGAAAGAGGAAACTACATGTTAGTTCATACTATTGATGCTCTGCTTACAGTTTGGCAGTGCACAGTCTTATTTCTGCCATAGTGCTGATGCTTAGAATATCCACACTATCCAGTTTAAGTACAAGGTACTTTTCTAACTTTTATGTTATAGAAAGCTGTGTAATCACATATTAAAATACTGTGTGCTCATGCATAGGACAGGGGCTAAATAAATGATGGATAATATTAATAAAATGCTTTACTAGGAAGGAGTTCCATACTGCATTTATCAGTGCAGTATAAGAACCTGCATGGTAAGGTTCCTGTAACCCTACAGGATGATGTTTTTGTGGAATTTGTGGTAAGCTATAGATGCATTGTAGTAGAAAAATTTTGTGTACCATAGAAGAGTACTTAGATCTGTTTCTGCCTAGATGAAAATGAAATCTGTTGCTGTGGTTGGTTCTTTAAGTAATGGTCATGGCTAAATGTTAAAATTAACCACTATTGGTAGCAGTTGTTATTCCTGGCAGGTATTTGCTGGTTCTCTGAAAAATTTCCCAAAAAGATGTTTTCCCTTGGGTAATGGTTCTGCTGGCTAACTCGAGTGCCTGAAAGATTGACATTTTTTTATTTGGACTCAAAATCTAATGGTTGATACCAATTTTGTAGTTCTGCAAAAGCTTTTACTCATTTTACTCATTTTGTAGAAATTATTTTATTGAGCAGCTCACTGTCAGCAAGGTGTACTTTCTAAGTGGGGCTGATTACAGCAGACTAGTTTTCAATCTTCTGTTCCTGCTGTTTATTGGGAATGTCTAACTTTACTTCTTGGGAATGTCCATAAAATCTCTGCTGTAGGAAATTTAACAATATTTTCCTTTTGTAATAATTTCATCAATTAATTTAAAAGTCTTGTATTTAAGAATGGTTTAGTTCTGTTTATCATGTGCATTGGGGGGAAAAACTTATAAAAATCTTGTTGAAGATAAATTGCCAAAGGTATGATTTGGCTTGTAAGGTGTTTTACTAAATCACAATATGCAAATTTATATAAACTAATTGTGAGTCCCAAAATTTGGGTTGTTATCGGGTCTGATAAAGCAAAAAACTAAAATGAGAACATGTTTAAAATTCAGCATGTGTGCCTCCTTTACTAATGATGCCTTACCTTCCAGAGAGGTTTGAACAGATGTAAGGTAGACTATTGTGAGAATTCACTTTTAACATAATGGGGCAGGGATAATATAATTTACTAACCTGATGATTCATAACCAACTGTTCTCCCTCTTTTCTTGTAATTAAAATGTTAAGTTGTCATAAAACAAAAATGAAACAGCAGTCCTTTTCTCTTTTCATCCCAGCTGATGTGTAACCTGAGATCCAAGTTTTTCAACCAGTTCTTTATACAGTTTATCAATATCTGGCAGTTAGCAAGAAAAGTCTACATTTTTTCTAATGGTTTTCTTGAAATCATAGTAATTAGGAAGTTATCTGTGTTTTTGTTTTCTGAGTTGGATTTATTGTTGTACATATGACAGGGACAAAAAGCCGGATATGTGGCAGACATACTTGGAGGCTGAAGTTGCTGAAGAGAGGAAAACTATTCCTGAAAATGGTCTTGAAGAAGTTTAAAGCAGTGAATTTTGTACTAGGAGATGTAACTAAATATTTTATGTAGTTTGTTCTGAAATATTTTCATATGTGGGAGCATGAATTTGAAGGGTTTGCCTTAG
>NW_008585135.1:0-2278 GCF_000691845.1 Merops nubicus
GTCCAGCCTCACATTGTCCACAAACTTCCCACAAACTGTCATCTCCAAACCCACTGGTGGTGCCTCCATCCCCACATCCAGCTCATTGATGAAGAGATTCAACAAGACTGGCCCCAAAACCGAGCCCTGGCCTGGAATGATGAGCAGAGCTCCAGGAAACACGGTGTTCTCATTAGGAAGGCACTGACCTCCAAACAATGGGGCTGCAGAAACAGAGCTCAGCAAAAGTACGTTAAGGACCAAACACAGAGACAGGAAATTCTGTGCACGAGAACTTTTCTGGAGGAAAACTTATCATCAGCTTTTGTTCTTCAGAATGGAGAGGAGCAGTGCCAGAAGCACAGCCAGCTCCTCTGTGTTCAACAGTGCCTAGGCCTTGGGAGGTTATTTTCCTCATGCACAATTTAGGCCACGGTGGAGAATATGCTCCTCTGTCTCTTCAGTTGTGAGAGTACCACAAAATCATGGATCTCCTTCCTGCTGGAAACTGCCTCATTCACAAGGCAAGTGCCCCACCTTTCAGACACACCTCATGGTCTGATGACCTCAGGGATGATCCTTGCTCTAATCCTGCTGGCCACACTAGTGCTGATGCAGGCCAGGATGCTGGTGGCCTTCTTGGCCACCTGGGCACACTGTCCACAGCACCCCCAGGTCCTTTCCTAGCTGCCCTCCCCCAAGCCTGGATTGCTGCAGGGGGTTGTTGTGGCCCAAGGGCAGTGACAACACCCTCAGCACTGCGTGGAGCCATCTGACCTCCACCAGAGCTGACAAGACAGAAATCACTAGGTCTTCTCCATCCATCAAACCACTGACCCTGCCAAGGTCCACCCTAAACAGACAACCCCAAAAGGAAGCAGCAAAGATGGCTCCATGATTCCAAAGAAGGATCATGCCCAGTTCCTTGTGAGGAGAGTCTCAGGATCCCATCCCAAGGGATGCAGGGGAGGTTTTGCTGCAGCACTCCTCACAGATGGCAAATCAACAACAGCTTCTGTGCTGTAAATCCTGGACTCCAAACTGTAAATCCTTCCCTTTAAGGCCCATCTCTCTCTAATCTTCGTTCATCTCTCACTACGTTGCCAAAAGCCCCTAATTAGTATCATATTAGGCTGCCTTTCACTGCCCCACATCCTAATCAGCTGACTAATTACTTGCACAGAATCCCAGTGGCAGGTTAGAAGATGCTTTCTGAACGAAGAGAAGCATGTGGAAGAAGTCCCTTGACGAGGGGGCATGGAAAGATGCCTGTAGCTCCCAGAAGACCTCAGGCAGTGGGTAGGTAAAGCTCACTAGCCTTGCTGAAGGGAAGGAAAGGGCAGGAAAGAAGCAGTCACAGCCAACAGCAAACCTACAAACGTGACAATCCACCACAGCCAACAGCAGGAAGCCTTGAGTGAAGAAGGCAAGTCAAGGGAAAAGCTGCAGTAGGAACCCTCATCCCAGCAGGGAATGGGTTCAAAGTTTGAGTTTCAAATGGGCTCTACAAAGGAACACCAGGAGATGCTACAGGAACTGTAGAGGCAAGAGGAGAACACATCCCATTTTAGGAACATATGAACATTTCTGGAGGTGTTTTGCAGAAAACAAAGCAGCAGAGATGTACAACCTCTCCCCCCAAAAAAAGATCAATTAATTGAGGCCCATGGGTAAGAGCAGAAAGAAGAGTGTAGAGAACCACTCTTAAGAGGACTTCAGTGTCCCCCAAGTCTGACAGCACTGATGGGACTTCCTCAGCATAAGGATGGTGCATTAAGGAGATAATCCAGGAGAAATGAAAAGGACTTGATGAGGAATGGAATCCTGTTCAGACTCCTCTACAAAGAACAGACAGCGAGAGAAGGAACAATCAGACGTAAAAAAGGGAAAGAAAAATTGTAAAAAAAAACCCCAGTGCTTCAAAACTTTTACGTTTCTATCCTATTATTACAGTTAAGGAGAGATGAAATATCAATCAAATTTTTAAAACCTGTTCTGGTCAGAGTTCAGCATCAGCACTCTGCCATTTCTTCCCCCTGAGGGCCTCTTGTGGTCTATCAAGCTCAGAAGAAATGTGTTTGGTTCTTCTCACCCAAGGCCACAGGAGATTAAACAGCTGATGGTCACACCTCTGGAGAAGTGCACAGGAACTGCCTGGTTAACTGGGGTTTCCTCTTTATTTACCTTGTTTCTCATTAACAGGGAGAAAGTTCAGTTTGGCTAAACTCTCATAGAAGCAACATAAAACACTTTATTCATCCCAACAAGGCAAGAAAGAAGCTGAAGCACCTGCTGAACT
>NW_008585135.1:2309-3051 GCF_000691845.1 Merops nubicus
TAAGTCTTAACTAAACTAAAGAATCTCGAGACTGCAAGAGGATTTACCTCCCCTTGAGTTTAGAACCTAAATGAGAGAAGCAATTCCCTTAAGGCCTCAGACCCCACCATCCTCTGAAGGACAATCCAGATTCACAGAAATCCTGCTTCCCACGTGGCTTCGGTGGCTGCCGTTTATGCCCCAGACAGATAAGATGCTTTATCTATGCACAGTTGTTTTTAAAACAGCTTTGAAAAAAAATCTCTGGTTGAAATTAAGTGTTTTGTAACAAATGTCAAACCTGTAAATCACTGAGCAGGAGAGATAAGCTGATGGAGAAGCTGCAACGTGGAGCTCAACACAATTCTCTGAATCTGTTAAGCCCAAAGTTGTTTAATACAATTTAACTCACCCTGGAGTGCAGTTAAATAATTGTGATGGATGGCAGCTTGTCTTAGTCTTTTCCATTTGTTAAATTATGATAGATGAATTATGCACATTATGGAATTTCAATGCACTCTTCCTGTTCACCACTCCTGATTCATGAAAAACATCCCCTCAGCAAACAGTCCAAATCCATCTCCATCAGAGCCACGCATCTTCCACCATCATGATGAAGAAGCTGAAGGCCCAGAATGTTTCACAGCAAATCCCCTGATATTGAGCACCAATAAATGTCTGTGTGTAAGAAACAAACACTTGCTGTATCACTATTTTAAATAATCACTGAAACTGGTAAAAATGGGTTTTATTGGTGCTTTAT
>NW_008585136.1:0-15014 GCF_000691845.1 Merops nubicus
CGGCTGCTTTCCTCCCGCTGGGTCTGCAGCCTGCTGCCGGCTTGTGTGGAAACCCGGGAGCGGGAGCGAGCACCTGCAGGGGGACCCTGGCAGGCCAGGAACACCTCAGCCGGAGATGGAACCAGAGGGACAGTCGCCCGGCAGGACGATTTACCAGAAGTTCATAGAATCATAGAATCATTCATAGAATCGCTTCGGTTGTAAAAGACCTGTAAGATCATCAAGTCCAACTGTTCCCCCCAGCACTGCCAGGTCCCCACTGCCCCGTGTCCCTCACACCACATCTCCACAGCTTGGAAACCCCTCCAGGGGTGGGGACTCCACCCCTGCCCTGGGCAGCCTGGGGCAGGCCTGGACAACGTTTTTGCAGAGGACATTTCTCCTCATGTGCAATCTAAACCTCCCCTGGTGCAGTTTGAGGCTGTTTCCTCTTGTCCTGTTGCTTGTTCCTTAGGAGCAGAGCCCGACCCCTCTCTGGCTCCAGGCTCCTGTCAGGCGCTGTCAGAGCCAGAAGGTCTCCCCTGAGCCTCCTTTGCTCCAGGCTCAGCACCCCTGGATGTCAGAGGGATTCACAAGAGGGAATGGATCCTGATTCCCATAATCAGACATAATTCTACAATTTCAGGCCTGGATAGGACTAAAATGAAGAGACCAATCCTCCTCTTCAGAGCTGTCTGAACTCCTGCAGATTCAGCTGCTGTAATGCAGTCCCAGCAGGCTGGTGACCGAATGAGTGTCCATGCTACAGATGAAACAGTGACAAATTTCAGGGCACTTCTGCTGAGCACACCACAGTGAGCCAGGGAGTGACAGGGGCTTTCTGCCCTTCTGCAGGGTGACAGAACAGTGGCTGAAATCAGGCAAGAAACCAACCCCAGGCAAGAAATCAAAGCCAATGTGTCTGTTGGGGCAAACAAATCTGACTTTCCATATGACTCTGGTGCTTGCCATGCTGTAGGTGGAGAAGGTTCTCACAGTGCCTCATGTCCTGCACATCTCAGCACTTGCAGATTCACACACACATCGAATTTCCTCGCAGGGCTGGTGGAAACCTTCCTTTCTAAACACAGAGATTTTGCATTGCCCTAGAGGAAGAAACCCTGTGAGGCTTCTCCATGAAGGACATATGGTGTGTGGCAGCTGACGAGGGGACCTCCCTTCACAGCTTCTCTGTAGTCAGTGCTACTGGGAGAGGGCTCCAGGAAAAACTGCGTTGGAGTAGAGGAAGAGAAGAGGGGTCTGGCTGGAAAATGAGCACTCGAGTTGCTTCTCTCTTGACATGCTGTTTGTATTAGCCAGTCGTGCATTTTTATTTGTCTGGTTTCTTTCTTTTTTGGCCAGTGCTGCTTTGAGGGCTGGCGCTGAGCTGTACTGTGAGTTCTTTGCAAGCAGACATGCAAATGTTTTCTCCTTCTCTGCTGCCAGAAAACAATGTGGGTCATTTCAGAACCCACAGACACCAAGCCAAGAACGCCTCGGCCTTCTGTGGCCTCCAGACTCACATCTGCACATCACAAAAACCTCAGCTTGATAGGATAAGATTACTGGTTGTGTCACAGAAAGTTCTGCCCTTTGATGGCATTATCTTTTACCCTGAAAGGGATATTAAAACAGTAGCTGATAAACTTGGGGACATGGTGAGAACCTGCAGGGACAGAGGCGTTGCTATATTGCTCTGCAAACCCAGGAGGTGCTAACACCAAAATTGCATCACTGAGGCAAAGGAAAGAGATAAAATTCCTCAAGTAATGACACAGCAAAACCAGGTATCAACCCCTGTCCCTCTCCGTGGCTGACTGGACTGTGCCCTTCAGTTGCCACAAGATTTTGTTGTCACTGTAGTTTTAAGTAAGGTGCATTCAGGATCTGTCACCTTAAAGGAGAAAAGCCAAAGGCAAGGAGGAGAGCAGGATAACTGGCCCTTATCTGATGCTAGGGACAGCTGCAGAGACCTCCAGTGCTTGCTCCGATACACAAAACAGTCAGGATTAAATTTCTAGATAAAACCATGCATGAGAATTCTTCTGTTTTCATCTGTAGTAGCCAGGAGTTTATTTCACTTCTGTCTGAAATAACAACACGAGCTCACATGGGGTCTTGTTTCCCAGAGCATGACTGAAAACCCAGCAGGACCTCTCTGTTCCCACTGAGCCTTTGCTAGCCAGCACAGGGGTGCCAGGGTAGGTTTTTTTTGCAGTTACAGGAGAAATTCAGAATTAACAGAGAGCTGGAAACCAGGGTGGTGAAGGATTCCCCCCCGAGCTGCAGAGCTGGCCTGCAGCACCCACTGCTCTGCCTGCCCCTGGGTTTCCCTCACGTCAGCCCTGGTGTGCTGGGCCCTGCAGCTCTTCTGCTCCAGCACCACGGCACTGAGAGCAGCTCCTCGGCCCCATCGTGACCTTTCCTGCTCTGCCAGGCCTGAGAACAACAAACAGTGCCAACATTTACTGGTAGCCTTGTGTCTGAGGCTACAAAACTCACACCACCGCTTGCCTTGAACTGAGGGGCATGGGGGCAGCACCAGTGGATCCCTCCAGCTCAGCTTCTGCTTTCCTGAACCAAGTCTAACCCTCCAAAGGGAACGTTCTCCTCACGTCCTGCCAGTGCTGTTTATCCTTTCTTAGCAACAGCTAGTAAACAGCCTCTTTTTTTTTTAAATATTCCTTTGCAGTTGTTCATGAGAGCTAGAGACCTTTCTGTTCTCCTTCCTCACTCACAGAATCACAGAGTGCTGGGGCTTGGAAGGGGCCTCTGGGGATCCTCTCATCCAACCCCCTGCTCCAGCAGCTCACCCACAGCAGGGTGCCCAGGATGGTGCCCAGGTGGGTTTGGAATCCCTCCAGAGAAGGAGCCTCTCTGGGCAGCTGCTCCAGGCTCTGGAACTCTCACAGCAAAGAAGTTCCTCCTCTTGTTCAGGTGGCACCTCCTGGGTTCCAGTTGGTGCCCGTTGCCCCTTGTCCTGTTGCTGGGCACCACTGACCAGAGTCTGACCCCAGCCTCTTGCCCCCTGCCCTTTAAATACTGATAAGCATTGCCAGCTCCTGGTTTATGAGTATCCTGTGAGGGAGCATGGAAAACTTTACCCAGCTCAGTGTAGGACAGCTCCTTTTTCTCCCCTGGTTGGTTACTCTGTCAGTACAAAGAGGGCAGACTGCTCTCCTAGGATTCCTTCTTGACAAGCCCATATGCCTGCAGCTTGTTACCCTGGTTTTGTCTGTATACATACACAGGGCTCATCTGCTCCACTTCTTCCAGGAACTGGGGTGACAACCACCCAGTCCTTTTCCCCGGGAGGCTGCCACACAGCTAACTAGAGCTGCTGGTCCTGAGGAGATCTGGTCCAGCACTCAGCTCCTCCACCCAGCACCCAGCGCATCCTCCAACGCAGTGCTGACTAACAGTCACCCCACCACACCAGTCCAGCTCCCAGAATGGGCAGAGGAATAAAAATCACTCTTACAAATATAGCTGTGGGTCATCCCAGTCTTGTTTGCTCCTGTAGAGCAGGCAAATGCCTCACGTGTGTTTGCAAGGGTGACCTTATGGCAGAGTCATGCAGCTTGCCCCTGCTTTACATCTAAGAGAGGCACGGAGCAGTGCAGCAACTCATCACAGGTCAAAAAGAACCTTGGTGGAGAAGCAGCAGCCAGAGGTGCTGGCTGTCTGTTCCCACCTCAGTGCCCTACAAGGACAGCAGTGTCATCTATCCAGGACCAGGATACCCCAGAAATGAACCAAACCCTTTGCCTACAGCAAACAAAAATATTTCTCCACACCTCACAGCTGGAGTCAGAGCCTCCTGCTTTGCTCTTACCTGAGAACTTGGCTGGCAGGAACAGCAAGGGGCTGGTGGGCAGCCAGTGGGGCTGTGCCCTCAGATCCTGGGCACGGCTGCAGTTAGAACCCTGGCAAAAAGGCTGTGGAACTGAGCTGCTGGGTCTTTGTTTGCTCTGTCAGGTGTGTTCCTCAGACTCGGATTGCACCAAGGAGCTCCCAGAAAAGCACATGTGAGAATCACACCCCCCCCTGCAAGGTTTTCCCCATCAGAGGCCACGTCCTTGTGCCCCTGTGCCCCCGGTGAGGGTCACGTGCCTTCCCTCTGGTATTTAAAGAGCAGTATATGCTGCTGGTTATCAATCATCAGGTGGGAAAGAACATTCAGAAGTCACCACTATTGCTAGAAACGTCTGAGAATCCAGTGCCTCGGAGCCTGACGGGGGTTTTATCACCACCAGGAAAAGAACAGAGTTTGTTTTGCAGTTTTTGGCAGACTTTTCCTTCGAGAACTCCATCTCCCTGCCAGCCGTGCTGTGGGCAGTCGTGCTGGCTGTGTGTTGTGTCCCAAGCTGCTGCTAAGCAGTGATTCATCCTAGGGAGCATCACAAAAGGTTTCTAAAAATATTTAAGAAAATTCTAGATCTTGAAGCGACAGGCTGCTCAGCTACAGATGTCAACAGCAGTCAGATGTCAGAGCCTTGAGGAGTACCAATGCTAACAACGTTCTCTGACCTCTGGCCACAGATTTGCAAAATCTAGAAGGTTCTGCAGAGGACACTGATGGTGTGGCTGAGGCCACCACAGCGAATCCCCATTCCCAGAAGGAATACCTGAGACCCCTCTTTCTAAAGCAACACACCTCTGGCACGTTAAGGCCCATCAGGGTCTCTCAGGCCTGCTGAAATCCCACCTCTGATCCCAACAGGTCGACGTCATTTTCTGAGTATGCTACATGGTGGGAACAAAGCAGAGTCTGTCTTGTTTTTTTAAGTCATTTTTAAAAATAGTAGATAAGGGTATTGCCAGCGAGCTGAGTCAGGGTCCTCGTGCCCTAAATGCAGCCAGAAGGGGCACGTCATGCTCAGCTGAAAAGGAAACTTTCCCCGTGCCACCCAGCCCATCACTCACAGCTTGAGACTGGGGGGTGGCTGCAAGGGGTGAAAGACATTTTTGCAGTCCCCAAGTTTTCAATGCACCCGGCAAGGCTTCAGAAAGGGACCTGCTCTGGTGCAGCAGAAATGGAGCAGAGGCCAGTTCCACCCAGACCTCCCATCCGGACTACGGGCACGTGGCCAGGAGCATGCCCACCCTAGCTGACACAGGGAAGCCCATGGAGATGGCCAGCACTGAAGATGTGAGCTGCTTGCCTTGAGCTTGAGTCAGGGGTCTGTAAGCCAGACTGCAGCAGCAGCCTCCATCCTTTGTAAATCCAGGATGGGTGGGAGAGAAGAAGCAGGATCTCACCTGCATTGCTGTCAAAGACCACAAGTGCCTTCACATCATGTTCCCAGGTTCTCAGCCTTTCTGTCTGTCCTGCTGTCTTCTGACTGTACACTCTGGGGAAATTTTCCCCACCCTTAAAAGACTTTGCTTTAATTAAACCCAGATGGAACCTTAAAAACGGATCTAACTGGCCAGAGTTAGCTCATGCCCCTTCACCCCTCCTCCTCCACAGCTTTGGATCCACTGCAGCTGAGCAGGGTCATTCTCAAGGCAGCCACACACAACCCCCCCTTCACAGTGTGCATTACCATCATCTCTCTTCCCTCTGCCTTCCCTCTTTCCAGTTTCAAACTGCTTTGGTTTGGAAGTGACCGAGATTACAGTAACTTCTATGAAGGAATATTCTAAGCTAGTTATTTAGAAACACTGAACATCTCACAGAAAAACCATGAAGCCTGCTGCTGGCCCAGAGGTCCTGACTGCAGCAGGCTGTCCCACAGGGAAACCTACCTCTTTCCACTTGGAAGCAAGAACTATTTTGGCAAGCAGAGGCAGTGTGTTCTGCCTGTGCCCAGGCTGCTTCAGGCTGATGGGTGGGATGTCATCCACTCGGTCTCCACGTCTCCTCACGCATCACTACATTCAAACATGCAAAAAGAGAGAAATCAGGGAGTTGCAGATTTCCAGACCAGCTCTCCTCAGCAGTAGACATCCAACCTCTTTGTCTGCAGGCAGAAGGAAAACACCAGAACCCGTTCAAGCTCACACTCATCAGCTTTCTTTGTAGTAGCTAGTTTTAAACCACCGCAGATCTCCTCTGCAATACCAACCTTTGAGGCTGGGGCTTTGCTCAAGGCCAGCAGACAGTGTTGTCCACCACTTATTGTCTCCAGGCACAGAAGGAGTAGAAGAGCTCCTGCACCAAAGCAGGAGTCACCTCTCTGCCATGCTGTCTCACCAGGCACTCTCCTCTGCTCCCAGCCACTGGGGGAAGAGTGAGAGATCATTGCTGTCTCCCTTCCAAACCCAGGTCCAACCCACCTGCCTGTCCCACATGGAGAACACACCTGATGCTGGGGAAAAAGTACAGGTGATGCCCTGATAAAGTGCTCAAGGTCTGGCCTCTGGTCCAAACCCAGTCGTAGCTATTTACAGAACAATCTGCAGGAAGAGAGAAAGAGAAGAAATTTTATTTACAGCTTGCAAAGATTTTTCTCCATCATCTGCTCCGTTAAAAGAAAAGTGTGGATATTAAGATACACAAAAATACACAGTTCCCTGAGGTCTGTGTATCCCCCTGCCCAATTAATAAAGCCAGAAATTGAACCCAACATCTGTTCTCCACCACAGAATTTATTATCTGTGTGCTGAGTTAGAAAACACTGAAAACCAGACATCCTGACTTCCCCTTTTCCAGGAGACTTGCCTGAAATCTCCAATTTTGAGAAAGAATAGTAAATGTGGTGGTTTTTTTCAGGACGTTAGTGAATGCAGACTCACTCCACTTCGAACTTCATACTACAAACACAAAAGCTAGGAAGGCATTATAGAAATATGGATAAATAAACACTGATTTGCATAGAGCTGGGGCATTAAGGAAAGTAAAAACCATCACAAGGTGGATTGATATAAAAATCCAGACTTTGGCAATGCAGAGCTGGTTTGTTTCCCATTTGCCTTCAGTCAGGCTGCTGGCTTAGCTCTCCCTCTCTCCCTTTTCCTCCCTTTCACCCACTGGGAATATTTATTCATCTATGAGCACGCTTCTGATGTTTCCCATCAGACTGATGGGGACCTGGGAGTTGGTCTCTTCTCCCAAGGAATAAGCAACAGGGCAAGAGGAAACTGCCTCAAGTTGCACCAGGGGAAGTTTAGGTTGGCCCTGAGGAACAATTTCTTGCCCTGGAGGGTTGCCCAGGGCTGTGCCAGGCTGCCCAGGGCAGTGGTGGAGTCCCCACCCCTGGAGGGGTTCCAAAGCCATGGAGATGTGGTGCTGAGGGATATTTTAGTGGTGACCTGGCAGTTCTGGGTTAATGGTTGAACCTGTTGATCTTAAAGGTCTTCTCCAACCAAAATGTTCCTGTGATTTGAAGATGCAGCATGTTGTAGCCACTCCAGGCAGGGCAAGCACACAGAGGCAGCAGGGCTTTGTCTTGTCTCGCTCCTGTGGACATAAAGGGACCTCCACGTGGAGTTACTCCAGCATCACTGAGGATAAATTGGGCCTCTTCCTCCCAAATCCCATTTGCTTTCAAATTCTTCTACAACATCACACGCCAGGGCATGTGGCAATGGAGGACAAAAAGCTGCTTTCCTCAACATGCCCCATCTGAAGCTTGATTCCCACAAGGTCTAATGTCCAGATGCTACTCCAAACCTCTGCTCCTCATTTCAGACTTTGACACATTTGATAGTTTAAGTGTAGCTCCTTCCCAGCCTGCTCCAAGACTTTTTGCAGAAAAGAGGTGATACATCTTTTTCTGCACATACTAAATAATCTCAGTTTGTCCTGAGGGATATTCAGAGGGGTTTGGTGACAGAGCTTCATTGCTTTCTCCTAAATATTTAGCTGTGCACCCTCATGCTGTTCAGGCCTGGAATGTCTCAGGATGGATGAGGGAAATGAGACTGCCTGGAGCTGGGCCCAGCATTTCTCTGGCAAATGTACATCAAATAAAACAAAACATTTACAGACATAAATAAGAGATCAGAGTGGGAGAGGAGGGAAAAACCCAAATCTCTCTCCCACTGCATCCAGCTTTAACTCAAACACAAATATTAGAGATGAGGGGGAAAGGGGTGGAGGAAGAGGAGAAAATGGTACACAGAAAAGAATGTGCAAAAAAACTGCATGTTCCAGAGCAGCCTCAGACCTGCCAGGGAGACAAATGAGGATGAGCAGGTAGGAGTGTGAGGCCTTCTATGGGAAATCTGCCATTTGTAGGAATTCTCTTCATTCCCACATGAGCACAGCTCACTGTTCTCTTTGCCTTTGCTGCTGGCTGGTTCTGGATTCACAGGTCCTCTCTAGAGTGGACCACAGCAAATATTTTGAGCAAAAGTCACTTTGCTCCTCACAGGATATTGGAGAAAAAAAAAACTAACAGACATCTACCAAGAGAAGCCTCAAAGTCAACGGATTTACTTTAATAATAAGTAAATCCTAATAGTAATCTCTTTTAAACCAGCGTGTTCAAGGCAAGTAGAAAAGGAAGGGACCTTCCCTTTACAGATCAGAAGGCAATTAACTCCATCTCTCTTTCAAACTTCACTTTTCTTGCTGATGTGGTGACCGAGATGTGGTGGCGGTTTCTGGGTGGAACAGAACTGACCCTTAAGGAGATGATGAAGAAGTGCCACTAAACAGCCCCGGGTGGGAACTTGGTCACTGTGGCCTCAAGAAAGGGTCAAGGATGTGACAGAAGCAAAACAATCTGCTGTCATTCCAGAGGTGTCCTAAGATAACAATGTTTTCATGGACTTTGAGTCCATGTGTTACGTTCTTTCAGGGAATTACAGCTTTAACTTACTTTCCATGAAACCAAATCCCTTCTAGAAAGCAGGGGAGTCTGTGAGTTGCTCCCAGGCATGCAAAATAGGTGTTGATAAGTTTTTTTCCATTTCCCCAGGATTAGGTCATGTTGGGATAGAAGTGTTCATCCAGAGAAAGTCAAGATGCTCATCTCAGCAAAAGCTCAGCAGGTGGAAATCTGGCAAAAATATCTAAACTAGGGTTCACATTATTTAGCTCTGACATGAAGAAAAGGCACCTGTAAGAGTCTGAGGAGGTCCTAACTTGCAGAGAGAACTGGGCAATGGGGGATGAGGAAAACTGCCTTTACTGGGGTGGTAAAACCAAAATTAAACCACTTCTAAATGACTCGGTGAATATGTTGCTCCCTTCAGCAGTGGTTAAAAAAGATGAATCTTAAAGCACGCTGAGCAGACGACAGAGCTAACACTGAAAACACAATGGAACTGTAGGAATGGCAGTAGTCAGTCCTCTGGAATAACTGTGTTCAGTTTTCTTTTTCCAAAGAAACAGCCAAAATAAAACAGAAAACGGTGAAGGAGGCAGTGGGGAGATTACATCCAAATAAAAATAGAGGGATCCAAAGAAGTGGATCCTTTAGAAGAACAAGCAAGGTGGGCAGGGGTTTGAGAGGGCAGCTGTGGGGATAACTGTGGAAGAGACCATTCAGACACACCTCATGACCTCACTCTGGAATGTAGGGCCTGGAGAGCAGCCAGCTGAAGGCCCTCCAAGGGTAGAACTGTCCCACCCACACCCAGAGCCTCCCACCCCCAGGCTGTTGGGGGTGTCATGGCACAGCCCCACAGATGCTCCACAGGAATTTGAAAGCCCTTGTCTTGGGAAGCCCTTTTCTGGGGAACTTGCTCCAGGCAAAGCACTCCTGGGAATGCAAAACACCCAGCAGAGCCTTATGCAAGCAGGAGTGCTCTCCACAGCCAGGCAGGGCTGGGAATCTGGCCCATTTCAGCATCTCCTGCTCTCCTCTGAAGAGAGGAGGGTGGCACAGTGCTGAGCCCTTGGTCAACGCCTGGGCTTGAGTCTTCCCAGGCTGACACTGCACTGAGGAGGTGCTGGCAGAACACGTGTTTTCTGAACCACTTAGAATCACAGAATCATTTTGGTTGGAGGAAACCTTTCAGACCACCCAGTCCAACCACTCCCCAGCACTGCCAGGTCCCCACTGCCCCGTGTCCCTCACCCCACATCTCCACAGCTTGGAAACCCCTCCAGGGGTGGGGACTCCACCACTGCCCTGGACCAGACCTTGGCAACCCTAGCAGGGAAGAAATCATTCCTCAGGTCCAACCCAGACCTCCCGTGGGTGACTTGAGGCCACTTCCTCTTGTGCTTTGCTTGTTCTTTGGGTCTCACCTGGGTACTTGTGCATCACTTGTTACAACTGCACTAAGGGAAACCTGTTTTTCCTTTCTAGGTCCCCGTGGCTTTCCTTCATCTTTCCCACTGGAAAATCTCCCAAGAATTCACCAGTATTTTGCTGAGGCAAGTGCCAGTGAGCAGCACCTGCTGCAGCACGGGGTGATGGAGCCACCCAGCCCAACCCAACCCAACCCAACCCAACCCACCCAACTGCCCTGAAGCAACTGAATTTCTGCTGCCACTGCCTCACGTTTTTGGGAGAGACATCCTCCTATGCCAGGTCCATCAGAGGAGCTGCCACTATTCAGTGCTGAATTTGAGTTGACAAAGGATTTTTTCTATTCATGTTATTCAATGACTTTGGAATCTTCAAGAATAGAACAAATTGCAAGGACCAGATTTCAGCATTCGTGACAAAGGGGCACCAACAAAAGGGACCATTAGTCAGATGAGTCAGTCTGGGAGGCAGAGCCAGTCTGGGAAGCTGTGTTTAACAGAGCAATCACAGAGCTCTAGTGATGCTCAGAGGTGGGTTTTCCAGGGACAGGGGAATTATTGGAGCAGCCAGACCAGCTGCAGCAACAAAAGCACAAAGCAGATGCCAGGCCAGGAGAGCTCAGGAGAAAACCCGAGTGAGGATCCGATGCTGAACGAGGCACCACAGGGCCTCTGACATCAGCAGCATTGTACCAGGAACGTGCCTGGCCCCTGTGCAAGCCCAGCCCCACCAGAGCTCCAAACCCTTGGCCTTCTGGAGACACTGGGCCCCTCTCGTGTTTATCTGGTGAGTGTACGAGGAGGTGAAAAGCCCCTTCTCCACCTGGCACCCCCCTGCACAGGCTGAGGTGTCTGTGGGGGTGAAACCCCGCCGGCGTGGGCAGCTCTGAACCCCAGAGGGGAGTGAGACCCAGCAAGGGAGCAGGTGAGGGGCTGCTGGAACAGGGCTTCCTTGCAAACTGGAGGGAAGGATGGGTCTGCTCAAGATCACAAGTGCTTTGCCAAACTGGGTCGTGTTTTAATCAAGTCTGACTGTTCTGAGAGGAAAATATGTGCAGAGTGGAGAGATCCAGAGCTGTGGTTTTGTTTTGTTTTGTTTTCCTCAGAGGTCTTTGTGTTGGAGAACTCAGTAAATATCCAGGCAGCTCTGGCAGCCAGAGGCATCTGGAATTTTGCTCCCATTTCCATGGGTGGGCTGGGTTGGGAGGCACGTTCTGACCTGGAATTTCAGGTCACAGCCTCAACATGCACCTGAAAGCCTTGATCTTGAGAAGAACAAACAAGGGGAACCTGCCCAAAGCAACGTCAGGGAGATAAAGCCAAACCAAGCCCTGGGTGAGGGGTTGAACTCAGGAAGCTGAGCCCCATCTCTGGCCTCTCCCTCTGCGAGGGTAACCTGTCCTCTAAGGCTTTTGTATACTCTATATAACCAAAACAATTCTAGGATTCTGTGTAGTGGGTTAACAATTGGAGTTGATGATCTTAAAGGTCTCTTCCTGCCAAAATGACTCCATAGCCTGGTAAATATTGTAGAAGGTGGTGCACACCACGTACAGCTCCACAGCTCTGTGTCACATCCCCAAAGACACCAGACACCAAAAAGAATCAAACCTCCAACAAGAGCAAACCCCTGACCTGAACTTCTGTGGCATTTTTGGGGCAGGTCTGAGCCAGCAGAGGCTTTGGCAGGAGGTGGCAGCTTTCTGCCCGTCCTGTGGGGTGCAGAGCACACAGTCCCAAGGGACATTTGCTCCACAGAGACTTTGTGCTTTGGTGGGTATGGCCCTGTGGAGCATATCACAGTATAAACAGAGAGCAGATGGAGCCTGAGCAGCCCATGAGACCTTCCCAGCTGTGTCACCACAGGGAGCCAAAGAGGAAGTGGTGGCAGCTGCTGTCCCCAGGGGACCTGCCAGAGACCCGGGCACCACCTGGAGACCTGGGAGGGGGAGACCTGGGAGGAGGAGACCTGGGAGGGGGAGACCTGGGAGGAGGAGACCTGGGAGGAGGAGACCTGGGAGGAGGAGACCTGGGAGGAGGAGCTCGGCCAGCTGTGCTCATCCCCCTCCTTCACTAGGTGCCAGACTGGTGGGAAAAGTTCTTCCTTTCCCAGTCTGTTCATGACCAAGCCAGTCCAGCTTCTGCTCTCCTTCTCCTCCATGCTGGATTCCACCTCTGTGCTGCTGCTGCCTCATGGAAAATACCAGTCAGTGCTTGCAAGGAGCTGGGATGACGTGTGAGGGCAGCTCTTGCTCATCCTCCATCCACCTCAGCCTCACAACCAGGACTAGTCTGATCTAAAACACAGGCTTTAAACTCACCAACTTCTAAATTCCAGCTCAGAGCCTGCCTTGTGAGCAGGGAGCAGAATGGGAGCAAAACTCCCAATAGCTCTGGCTGCCTCAGCTGCTTGAAATTTTGTATATTTATATATTTACTGTATATTTATAACAATCTGAGAGGTCCTATGGGCTACACAGGCTGCCAGAGAGACTGTGCACGCAGCTCATGCCATGAAGTAAGGCTGATACTCCCAAAGGGAAAAGCTACTCCAGGCCTTCCAAGCACACTAGTTTCAAGGGATTCATCCTTACTCCCAAAGGATTAGCTGTTAGGAGGATTGAAAGCTACAGAAATGGGGCATAAGGAAGTGGAAAGTGAAAAAGTGGGGCAGGTATACTCTTGACCTACTCCATTATCTAACTGGTTTGAAAATGAGAACATGGAAGCCTCTGGTAATCACTTGTTAGGGTTTGGGATCTTTATTGTTATATGCTTTCTCAAAATATTTGGATACACGCTGTAGCCTTCACCCACACTTTGAGGGGTCACAGGAAAAACAAAGTCTCCATACAGAGTGATATCACAGCCAGCGTGGAGAAAAATCTCTGCAGTGTGGGAAGACTAAACTGAGTTTTAAATAAAAAGTTACTGACTGAAGAAAAAGGGGCTGAACTGCTTTTGCCCTGAGGAAAAAAGAGCAGAGAAAAAGGGCTAAAGGGAGGGGAGGAAGTAGGACAGAGCTCACAGGGGAGCAGGGTAGCCAGCCTGACTTGCCAGTGTGCTGGCAGGAGTGCAGCAGGGGCGCGGGGCCACATCTGCTGTCCCCGGGGGTCTCTTGCCCTACATGTGCCTGGGTCAAAGCCTTCCTCTGCCACGCCTGAAAAAGCCAAACCTGCGTTAGGAGGGGAAGGGATGCTGCTCTATAAGAGTGTTTTGGGAGCATCTGAAGAAATACATCATGTCTTGAAGGAGAGAAGGGACGATCCTGGTTAAGGCCTGTGGGTGATGCCCTCTGGGATGGTCTCGCTCAGTTATGGGTGGCACGTCAGCAGTGAGACAGGTCAAAGAGGGAATTCAGAGGAGATAAACACACCAGAGAGGACTGAGCTCAGCTGTCAGAGCTGGGCTGCCTCTGCCATTTGGCTGAGGGACAGAACAGATATGTTAGTAAGTCTGCAAATATGGCAAAAATAAGCAGAAGGGTTTGTTTGGTTTGTTGGTTTTGGGTTTTTTTTTTTAATGCATGTGCAAAGGACTTGACTAGAAAGAAAAACAGAAAGACACAACTGAAGAAAAATCATGTAATCCAGGAGGTCTGAAAGCTTCAATGGTACCAGAGTATTTTTCATGTTAGACTGGCCAAGCTACTAAGAAACCCTGCAGAGGGTTTGCTTTAGCAAAAGGGACAGGAGGGGAAAAGAATGATCCATGATTCTGGGAAGCATCAGAATCCCAGAATTTGTGATGTGTGGGGAAAGGACATCGGGTCCTTGGGCATTTTCAAAGCCCTAAATGCTTCTTCTGGAGTACTTTGATGTTCTGGGGGAGTCACTCCTTTTCTGGAGCAAGGATTCACTGGGAAGGGAGGTGTAGAGGGCAGCCCTGCATCCAGCTCCCTGCTGTCCAAATCCCTGCATGGCTCCACCAGAGATGGGGCATTTCCTAGCTGCCCACAGAATCCCACCACTCCCCCCAGCCCCATGCCAGCTTGGAGCCCACAGAAGTTACTAAATCTCTTCAGTAACACCAAGGCACACAGACAGAGGGAAGGTTGTGGGGAGGCATCTTTCATCACCAGCTCTGTTTACCTGCCCAGCACTTCTTCCTGTGCTTCACTCCCCCGACCCAATCCTGACCCAAAACAACCTGTTTCCTTAGGAACAATCTGCCCCCCGAGTGACACGAGTCATCCTGCTGGTTTCAGCACGCAGGAAGAAGCCACTCAACGTAAGCAACAATAACGAAATGAGGCTCTGAAAGTTTAGATTAAACTATGGGAAATTGCAGGAGTGACTCGTTCTGCCAAGTGACTCCTGGGTGAGGGTGCTGAGAGACACAGCTCTGCCCCGAGGTGGCAGAGAAGAGCTGGGCAGGCAGGTGATGGCAGCGAGGGACCTGCTGCAACGTCTCTTAAATCACAGGCATAGAGAAGATTCGTTAAAACCCAGAAACAAACAAGCAAACCCCTTGTGTGAACTTCATGAGGTGCAACAAGGCCGAGCACGAGGTGCTGTGCCCGGGCTGGGACAAGCCTTGTGCCACCACAGCTGGGACAAGCCCTGTGCCACCCTGGCTGGGACAAGCCCTGTGCCCAGGCTGGGACAAGCCCTGTGCCACCCCGGCTGGAGGGCAGCCCTGAGGCTGGCTGGGGCTCTGGGTGCCATGTACCTGCTCCCAGCAGGGGTTTGGGCTAGATGAGCTTTAATGTGCCTGCCAACACAAGCTGCTCTGTGATTCTAGGATTCCATGATTCTATGGACACCCCAAACCCAGGAGAAGGCCTGGGCACCCCTTGGGAACCCTCAAAGCACAGGTACCTCCTTAACCCTCTGCCCTAACCAGCGCAGGGCTGCAGGCTCGGGGCTCCCAGCCCCCTGCCCTG
>NW_008585137.1:0-13324 GCF_000691845.1 Merops nubicus
GTGGGTGTATCCCGTCGGGTCCCATGGGCTTGGACACTTTAAGGTTCATGTTTAATAGTCATTACTTCTTCAGCTTCAGTTTTCCACTGGAGGAAAAATTAACACCTTCAGTGAGAAAAAGTACAGAAAAAGTAAGTTCTTTTCCTGATCATTTAACTTCATCAAACGCAAGGACACTTGCTTCATGCCTATTTAGTGTCCTCAGTAGTTTGGTTCAAGAAAATATGGCATAAATTAATACTCATGATAGTTGCAAAAATATCTGGAAAATAATCTGATACTGAAGGATAAGCTCCAGGTCCCATAGAGTCTCTTGGTGTTAAGGTTTTTTTTCCTTTTCACAGGCTCTTTTGGAAGGCCACTCTATGGCTTTATCTGGATTTATCTGGATATTCAATAAAGTTTTTAGGGTCTCAGTTATTTTTATGAACTAGCAAGGAGGTCTGTTCAACATTACCCTAGTATAACAGCCCTGACTTAGAGCAAGTCAGCTAAGGGAAATAGCACAAGCTTTTCCATAAACAAACAGAGCTCCCACACAATGGGCAACTTGTAGTTTATTTTGCTTTTTGGAAAGCAAGTCTCTCAGATAAAGTATTTCAATTGCTACTGGTCATAAATTAGGGTTGACTTCGACAGTTTGCCAGGAAAAAAAAATAAAACAAAGAAATCATATTTCAAAACAACTCTCTTAGGAAAAATCTCCCCTAGCCTCAGCTGCACATCAGCAAACACAAACCCTTCAGAAGTCACTGACAAGGAGCATCAACATGTGAAAATGGTAAGCATGAGCTTCTGTAGAACAGACATCTTGTAAAAGCTACCTATTTCACAGAAATCATACAACAGCCCAGGTTGGAACAGACCTTGACAGATCATCTGCCCGAGCCTTTCATGGTAAATGGAACCTAGATGAGATTAACTAGCACCTATCCAATTATATCTTGAAAGCCTTCAGTGATAAGGACTATCACATCCCTGGGGACAATGCCTCCAGTATCCCAGTATTTTATATAAGGATATTCACATAAGAATTCTCAAATTCAAAGCATATTGCTTGATCTCACCTTTCATCAGTTTTAAACACAATCATTTAAATACAATATAACAATAAAGGTATAACTGCCAGGATAAGTCTAAATAAATTTCTAAAGCCTTCCTCCTCTCTCTGCACCCACTACATCATCATTACAAAAATACTTTGCCTCATGTTTCAATATTGAAAGAAAAAAAATCATAAGCCTGGATTCTTGCTCAGATATTTGGAACACAGAAAATGTTTGCATCTTATTTTTTAAGCTTTGTTGTGGTTTGAGGCTTGGAATGGGGGCGTGACCTTCCAGCAACTGGGAGGACCCTGGGTGGGGGTGAACCATTGTATTCCCTCCCCTTCCCACACACACTCTGATAAGAGGCAGGGAGTGGGTTCTAATTTCACTCCTGCCCTGGAGCTCAGAGAGGGAAGTTCTCCTTTCACTCCGTGGGACCCTGGAACCATTTCTGAGGGTTTTGTATATTTTATTTTTTGTATTATTCCCCTAATCTTTGTATACATTATTTTCCTTACCTCCCTTTCTCGTTTTCTGTTCCTTGTTGAACAATATACTTCATTTTTTTTCCAAAGTGTCTCTCTCTCTCTCAGGGGGGGGAGAGGCGAGTACATAGTTCTGTTCCGTGTGGGTCCTGCCCTGAACCCCTTTTTACACGGAACCAGGACAAGCTTTTTCTTTTTCTTTTCTTTTCTTTTTTTTTTTTCTGTGATATTCACACACTTTAGACACATCAGAACTTACTCTAATCACTGGTAATTTTTGTGACATACTAAAATAGGTTGTAAAGCGAGCAAACAATGTACTAATGCCTGAGAACGTAAAGAACCGAGATGCTTTCAAGAATCCAGTAAGACTTAGTTTGGATTTGTTTTATACATAACTTGCTTTACCACAGCTGTACCACAGCTTTTTTGTATATGTGCAAACAGAGCTCCTGAACTATGTCAAAATCCATCTGTTACTATTGCTGCTGAACACTGTTCAAATCAAGTATAGGGAGCAGTTGCCTTTTTCCTAAATATGTTTTGTTGCCTTATCTGCTCACGAGGATATCTTAAAAGCTTTAATAGTCCAACCATTCTTAAAAGCTTTTGATAAATGAGATATTTTTGTCAAGAGGTCTCTGTATGGCAAAAATAGACTGGTCCTTCCTCTGGCAGAAGTATCTTGACACTCACGAAAAATTAGTAATTTTTGCAGCAGGTCAGGTTTAGTTGAAAGTCCCACACATTAGTAATGTCTCACAGATGGGATTTCTTTCCTCCATCATTGAGGTTGTATTCAATAAGCTGGATGGATCTCACATCTGTATTCAGTCATTCAGCTATGCTGAGAAGCAGATAAAGAAGAGAATGTCTGCTCCCATTTTAGACTCTGCAAAGTAAAGATAAAACAGCAATACCAAAAAAACCCAGATTTTTTAAAATAGCTACACAGGTTCTCCAGATTAGAGAGCATTACTATTTCCAAAGGGTTTGGGGACACTTAGGTTCTTCTGAGAAATTAAAAAAAAACAAACCAAAACCAGAAAACCACTCTTTTGCTGACTTGGTATTTCATTATTTCCCTAAATGTGTTTTAGAAGCAGTGCCACAGAGACAAGAACAGAACTGTTGACAGCATTAGTTTCATGTACTCCTGAAGTCTACATTCTAAACCTACTGAGGCCCAGGAAATGCACATCAGCTTAATTTACTTTTTGCCATCACTGCATTCCTGTTCTCTTGGTAATAGGCCTCATATTGCTAAACATCCTAATTGCTGAAGTGCCATATTACATTTGTAATGCAATGCTATTTACATTTGTGTTGCAGTTTTTCATCCCATTTCTTTTATTCCAAGGAACAGGTCACAAAAATCCATTATAGGATTACTCACCAGCCATAGGCTATTTGAGCTCTGCACACTTAGAACTCCAGACTGAAGGTATGAATCACTCTCCATCATTCCTGCATTTCCCTATCACCAGTTATGAGTGGATTTGAACTTGATCCATCAGTGTCTCATCTGTTCCTGGATCTTACACCCACTACAACTACAGGCATATTTCTCATTTGTCTCTCTCATCTACTGGGCCACCATACATTCAGGACCATTTCTTAAAAACAATGTATATTGCTGACATTTTCAGCAAGAAACACTCTTATTGAGAATCATAGAACCTTTTAGGCTCGAAAAGACCTTTAAGATCATAGAGTCCAACCACTAACCCAGCACTGCCAGAGCATCACTAAAGCGTGCTCTTAAGTGCCACATCTACATGTCTTTTAAATATCTCGAGGGGAAGTGACTCTTACCACTTTGCTAGGCAGTGCTTGACAACCCTTTCAGTGAAACCTTTCCAATCTAAATCTTCCCTGGCATAACTTGAGGTAATTTCCTCTCATCATAGTAAAGAATGGAAATATCACCTATACGTAATTGAAACAACGATGATAAATTGATCTCATCGATTCTCCCCGTATCTCTAGAATTATACAGGGTTGAAACTGGAAGTTTTAAAAGTATACATATTTATAATACTGAAAGTATTAAAAGACATTAACAACACACTCTGATTCCACCATGCTTTTGATGATTTCAGTTGAATCTGAACCTTTATATATCTGGCCGAAATAGACTTGCTTCATATGTTCTGCCTCTCCTCAGGAAAAAAACCTAAGGGGCAAAAACATACCAGAAACATCATTCAGAATGAAGAAACTTGATACACTAGATGAGATTGCAGTCAGAATACAAGCAGAAGCAAGACCATGTCCAATGAAAAAGGCTGCTTAATTCAGCCAAACCACACCACACACCTCTGACCCTGAAAGAAACATGTATAGTAGCGGTTCTACCACAATTTTGCTGGCAGTCTCCTATTTTTGCTGCAGTAAACTATAGATTCCTTATATTTCCTGCCTCCCAACCAATACAATCACAATGAAAGGTAAGTCTTAGTCCCCTTGTCTCTTCTGAAAAGGCAAGACACAATTTGGTGAACCTATGGAGTGATAAACTGCAGAAGGGCTGCAGAATCACATCCGTTTTCCTCTTCCCATTTTTTACTCTTACTGGTTATTGCTCGTAGCGATGCATCCCAGTTGCCTGAAGCTAAGAGTTACTCCAAACCCCCAGCGCTCTGGTGAACCATAAAGCAACCAACACAGAATCATAGAATCATAGGGGTGGGAAGGGACCTCGAAAGATCATCTAGTCCAACCCCCCTGCCAGAGCAGGGTCACCCAGAGTACATCACACAGGAAGGCGTCCAGGCGGGTTTTGAATGACTCCAGTGCAGGAGACTCCACAACCTCTCTGGGCAGCCTGTTCCAGTGCTCTGTCACTCTCACAGGAAAAAGTTTTCCTGATATTCACCTTGAACCTCCTATGCTCCAACAGACTGCTAAATGGTGCTGTAGACCACATCAGTGAGCAGTGCATGGACTCAACTCTCCTAGATAAATGTCATCATCAATGAGGTGTTTAAATACACACACTTTATTTTTTTTTTTTTTTTCTGAAATCAAGCTGGCCTCATAAGACGTACATTAAATCTTCTCTAATTTGTCAAAGGAAGAAATCAGCTTGACAAACAAATAGCTCATAAAGACTGTTTAAAAAAAAAAGAAATCAATCTGATTAAGAGAAGTGGTCAAGTGCTAACAAGTCCTCCCTGAAAATTACCCCAGGAACATATGGGTAGACTTCTCAGACAGAGAAGCAGCTAAAGTAACACTGACTACATAAACAGGAAGTCAAATGATAAAATGCCCTTTTTCTTTTCCCTTTGGAAATTTTAATCTCTGTCCTTCTATGCCTTTCAGAGGCCATCAGTGAACTTCCAGATGGCTGGGTGGCACACTCCTGATTTGATTCACAGGCAATGAGCAGCAGCTTTGGAATGGTTGTTAGTGCAATGGTCAATGCTCCATGTTTTGTTGATCAGATTCCATAAGGGTGGTAGAAACAGAGAAGCTCATCTACAATGTCCTTTTGTACCTGGATGACCAATGTAGCTGTCCTCCAACCAGTTCATCTGCCAAGGCCCTTCAGGCAGATACTACTCCAAGTCCAGGACAGGCACAAATGCTAAGACCACAACCATTTTGTCTTTAAGTGTGAACTCCATGTTCATGTTGATTTCTTGAACAGCAGCTATTGATGCCTGTTGTGGTTTGAGGCTTGGAATGGGGGCGTGACCTTCCAGCAACTGGGAGGACCCCGGGTGGGGGTGAACCATTGTATTCCCTCCCCTTCCCACACACCCTCTGGTACGAGGCAGGGGGTGGGTTACAATTTCACTCCTGCCTTGGAGTTCAGAGAGGGAAGTTGTCCTTTCACTCCGTGGGACCCTGGAACCATTTCTGAGGGTTTTGTATATTTTATTTTTTGTATTTTTTCCCCTAATCTTTGTATACATTATTTTCCTTACCTCCCTTTCTCGTTTTCTGTTCCTTGTTGAACAATATACTTCATTTTTTTTCCCAAAGTGTCTCTCTCTCTCTCAGGGGGGGAGAGGCGAGTACATAGTTCTGTTCCGTGTGGGTCCTGCCCTGAACCCCTTTTTACACGGAACCAGGACAATGCCAAATGTTTCCTCATATTCTGAACTAGGTGGAAGAAGCAGCCTTTTAGAGCTCCTTCTGGGCATCATTCCTCTATGGCATTAATGACAGTTATTTCCTAGTTGCAGTAAATGGACTGCAGGTGTATGTTAGGCACTAGTGTATTAATAAAATCAACCAACTGCTTGTACATGGCACACTGTTTTTCTGGCAGAAGGGTGTACAGCACCAAATACACACCCTGAACTTCTTTGCCAGGATCACACAGAGCTGGACAAAGAGTTTGGGAGCTATTGCAGATGTGCTGTCCACATACCCAGTGTTGGATGTTTTGCACCCAACTCGTTCTGCCAGATATAAGAATCTTGCTGGATCTCTCTCCAATATCACCAAGCAAGAACGACTCATGCACAACTGGTATTGGTGAAACCATCTTGTATTTCTCCAGAAATACAAGGTCATCCAGGCTCCTTTGGTCCAAAGGTGCTGCATTTAATTGATTTTGCCTTTGCTGTTTTTTTTTTTTCCATAAAGCTTCTGTTATCAGAATTACTGTATGAACCACTTAGCTCAAGTTGGGCATGCAGGAATTAATAACTTTGGTTGTACCCTCCACCATTTCTTTAGCTTGTCACAAGTCTTGCTACTTCAACATTGTACTGCTGAAGGAAAGTGAAGCTGTTGACTGATCTTCTTGATCATCTTCCCAGTCCTGATGTGCATTCTTGCCTTGCACCATCCAATTTGTTCACAATGTCAAAATTTAACATAAACATAACCTTTTCTGAATCTACTGTATACATAAAAGTATCCATCACAAGTGAACATTTCCTTTCCTCTGGCTTCAAACTCTCACAGTCTTCTCACACGTAGCAGTCAGGTAATATGACTTTTGTAAGCAAACTGTGTCCATATAGGGGAGTTAAGGAGTGAGAAATAACATTACACAACTTGTAACATGCACTAGCCAATTATACACATCCCTTCATTGTGCTCACCCATCAGGAGGTGTCCACCCTGCTTTGCAGTTGTTTTCTGTGACTCATTCATAAAGTAATGCTTAGATTAACAAGGAGATCAAGGCAACAATGAGATGATAAAGGAAATATCAAACATGAAATGCAAAAATTAAAATGCTGGCTGGCACAAGCACAGCCATCTAGCATGCAGGCAAGAAGCACGGCAGTTGGGGGGAACTACAGGAGGGTTTTGCTCAGGAAGTAGGGGAGCAGACAGCCACCCCACTGCCTGCCACCAACCCCCATGACCACTCCAATGCTGGTACTGCTTTGCACATTGTGTATACAGGTAGAGAAGCACCACAGCAGCAGGGACTGCTGGCTCCCCACCTATGTTGCTTGGGGCTGTGAAGGATGCTAGGGTGTTGGGTTGCCATGTCCATAAGTACCTCAGTTTAAGAACCAACAAATACATCCATATATCCACCACACACACACACAAAAAGGCACAGAAGGAATGATCTCCTCCTGAGAGAGACCAGCAGAGTTGTCCCATTCCACTTATAGAACAGAAGAAGAGAAGGATATATACAAGTCAACCAAACCATGTTTTAGAAAAATAAATGTAGATGCAGTTGCCAGCAACAGACTGCACTTTTTTTCATAATTCATTTTTTAAAATCATATTTCGGACAGAACTTAATTCTATGTTGTATTTATGCTATATGTGTATTTATAGGTGTGCATTCAAATCACAGACACACAAATCTGATTCAGGCCATGTCATGTCAGTAAGACAGAAAAGAAGCAAACTAGCAAACTGCCTGTCCCATCTCTCCTCTGCCTACACTTTGACTACAATCCAGAGCAGGGAAGTCACTCCAGGCTCTTACTGTTAAGTGTCTGAGGGTCACTTTAACCTTCTGCTGTTGAAGAGTCTAGGAGCATGCAGTTCAGATTTTCTGTAATTGGGTCGTCCAAGAACAAAATAATTTCTGTAGTGGATTAGAGAAGATGTAGCACAGACAAGCCAAAATGAATGTAATTTCTTGTAATGGTTTGAAACCTGCTGCTCCTGGTGGGTGGAGATCTGAAATCTAAAACCAGGAGTGAGCCTGAATGAAAGGGGCGTAGACCTGTTCTATTCCCACTGCCCTCTTCCTGTCTTCGGGACTTCCTGCTGGGGTCTATAAAGGGGGAGAGAAGACACACCTCTTCCCTCTTCCTCTCTCTCTTCCTCTCTCTCTCTGCTGGGGTCCTGGCCACAGACACGCTGCTCTGCTGCTGCTTGTGGTTTCCCTGTGCTACACGTGGCTGTGGCCATCTTGGAGACCTGGGCCTGAGCTACAGACTCTTCCCTGCCTCCATCTCCATCCCAGCATCCAGCTTCAATCCACCTCAATCCAGCGAGATCCAGCACTGGGGAGCCTCAGCACAGCGCTTGGGTTTTGTATTTTTGGAAGTTTAACCTTCCTTACTTTGTTATTATAATCCCTTTACCCTGTTAAACCCCTGCCCTTCTTCCTTTTTGTACCCTGTTAAATAATATATTTCATTTTGTTAACTTTTCAATGGGTGCAAAGCTTTCATTACCCCTGCTTTCCTTTATTTACCTCTCTACCTAGGGAAACTAAGGGATAAGGGAGGTGGGACACAATTCTGCCTTCTAAGTGGGACATTTCTTAGTTCACTTAAATAATCCCAAGAGTCAATTCCATGAGATTCATTTATTTCTAGGTATCTAAAGGTGAGATGCATCACATAAATGATCAGCACATACAGGTAGGAAATACTGACCACTAAACACGAACTTTAAAAATCTATATCAAGATAAACAATACAATTATCTATTTCGTATAATGATGAATAAAACTCTGAAAATAAGATGAGCACCTCTGAGGAAAAAGCCTTTGATTACAGTGCATTTGGAGGGGCAAAACGGTTTCTCTAACACTTGTCTTTAAGCATGTGCAAGTTATAGAAGCAGCAGCTAATCTTTATGCCTGCACTTTTAAAGAGAAGCAAACAAACAAACAAAAAAAACCCAAAGAAAATAGTGTTTGATCATTTTAAGAACCTAATCTGTAATCCATAAAAATCTGACCAGAAAGGATACTTACGAAGTCCCATCTTAAAGAACAAAACAAGATATATTTAATAAGATCTACTCTGTAGTCAATATCTGATAGCAAGACATCAGTGGAAAAAAAAAAACAAAAACAAACCTTCTTCACTGTGGCACTAACACAGGCTGTCTTAAAAATAATTGTTTTTAAAATCCAGGTTCAGAAACACGTCCCTGTTCATAGAAAGACACAATGGTAATACGCTACACACACAAGTACAATAGTTTTCCTCTGCCCTTACTCTCAAAGGATTATAATGAAACATCCATTTGACTGAGCCAAAGATTTATTGGATAAGCATACTTGGAGACAACATTGCACAGGTATCAGAATCACAGATCAGGTCAGGACAAAAACCTTCACAGCTCTATGAAAAAAGCTATTGACTTTGAATTATATCTAGTTATACAGCTTCTTATCAGTAGGTATGAGGACTTTGAATTCAGTAAGTGTTTGTAAATGATAGCTTGGGCACCAAACTGAGCCTGAAATGCACATTTTGTATAAACCATTTTAAAGTGTGTGCTCAGCCATTTTAAAACATCAACTATATCACAGAATCATTTAGGTTGGAAAAGGCCTTTAAGAACAACTCCAACTGTACATGTAACACTGCCAAGTCCACTAATAAACCATATTCCCAAGCACCATATGTATGCATCTTTTAAATAACTCCAGGGATAGTGACTCCACCTGTTCCAGTGCTTTATAACCCTTTCTGAAAATAACTTTTTCCCAACATCCAACTTAAACCTCTCCTGGCACAACTTGAGGCCATTTGTTCTTGTCCTATCACTTGTTACTTGGGAGAAGAGACTGGCACCCACCTCACTACAACCTCCTTTCAGGTAGCTGTATAGAGTGATAAGGTTTCTCCTAAGCCTCCTTTTCTCCATGTTAAACAATCCCAGTTCCCTCAGCAGTTCCTTATCAGACTTGTGCTCTAGACCCTTCAGCAGCCTCTTTGCCCTTCTTTAGACACTCTCCAGAACTCTGGTGTTGTTCCTGTCGTGAGGTGACCCAAGCTGAACACAGTATTTGAGGTGCAGCCTCTCCAGAGCCAAGTACAGATCACTTCCACAGTCCTGCTGGCTATACTATCTAGTGTTTAATATTCTCAAAACTATGTCCTATGTTCTCCTCCCCCTCTATTCTGCATTGGTGAGGCCACATCTGGAATATTGTGTCCAGTTCTGGGCCCCTCAGTTCAGGAAGGACAGGGAGCTGCTGGAGAGAGTCCAGCGTAGGGCTACAAAGATGATGAGGGGAGTGGAGCATCTCCCTTATGAGGAAAGGCTGAGGGAGCTGGGTCTCTTTAGCCTGGAGAAAAGGAGACTGAGGGGTGACCTCATCAATGTTTACACATATGTAAGGGTGAGTGTCAGGAAGATGGGATTAAGCTTTTTTCAGTGATGGCCTGTGATAGGACAAGGGGTAATGGGTGCAAATTGGAGCATAGGAGGTTTAAGGTGAATATCAGGAAAAATTTTTTTCCTGTGAGGGTGGCGGAGCACTGGAACAGGCTGCCCAGAGAGGTTGTGGAGTCTCCTGCACTGGAGTCATTCAAAACCCACCTGGACACCTTCCTGTGTGATGTACTCTGGGTGACCCTGCTCTGGCAGGGGGGTTGGACTGGATGATCTTTCGAGGTCCCTTCCAACCCCTATGATTCTATGATTCTATGATATGCATTTCTATTTAAAGCACACATGCTGCAGTACTGCCCCACATGTGCCAGTCCTAAAGAAGTGAGCCTCCGAAAGTGAACAGACTTGTTCTATAAAACAAGTGAAACATGTCACCTTAAGAAATAGGTGAAGTTCATCTGTCCACATTTTTCAATATTAAAAAATTCTTTGTGCATGAAGTCCCTTATACAGCTTTAACGTTACTAAGTTTAAGCTCTCAAGACTTGCATGATGTTCTCAACTAATAGCACTTTAAGATATAGCTGCACAATGCACTTACCTCTGCCTCTTTTTCAGAGGAATGAGGCTAGAAAAGACTCATCAAAAGGATTGCCAAATAGTTACATTAAGTGAATTAACAAAGCCAGAGAAACTGTGTAGTACTACATCTACAAAGCTTTCCTAGACCCCTCCCCATATAAACAGCCTACTGCTTTAATTGCACAGCTGAAGTTCAGACCACATTGTGTCTAGTCATAGGAAAGCTCTTGCAATCTAGTACCACTTTTCTGTTTCTTCACCTCAGTTCAGGGGGTAGTGCTCCTCTAATCTATACTTACTCCCACTTCCCTCTTATTTACAGTCAGGCTGAAAATGAAGTCGTCTAAATAGTCCTCATTTAGGGTAAAACCCAGAAGAAAGGTAATGTTAAACAACTCCTATAAGTAATTTAAAAATATAGGCACAAAACCAATACTGACTTAAACAATACTGTACTAACACCAGCTAACAGTCGTGTTCCAAGCCCTTTTCCATATGCACTTCTTCTCATCTGTATTTCAGTGATGAACAGCACTAACTGGAAATGCTTAAGTAGAGAACATTAGATAAGACAAAAACTAAAGACTAGGAGCTTGTTTCAGACAAAAAAATAAATCTAAAAAAAAATAATAACCCAAAACCAAACCAACCCAGATAATTAAACACGGTCTTTTTCACAGATGTGAATTACAGATACTACAAACACAAAATAAAGGATAAGATGATAAAAGCTTAAGTTAGGAAGTAGATTGATTTGAGATTTAATACAATTAACCAAGCAAGCAGGGAAACAACAGCAGTGTGGGAAGGCCAATGATCACCTGTGCCTTGTTGGTACTAGTCATCAGCTAAATTTTACTAGCACAGCATCCTCTCCCTGTAGTACTGCTTCCTTGCCTCTACACAATAAGTTCTGCACAGAAAACTGGCACAGAAAGAAAACATGACAGAAAAGCAGAGACCTTCTCAAAAATCTTTATGCTCTAAACAAGCACAGAGTTGCGGCTATTAAACAACTGAACCAATCCCCTAGCATCCAAAACCAGAATGGGATTTTTCAAGATTTTGAAGTATCCCTAGAATTTGTCAGAGAAGCACGTTACAATCCATCAACCATATTAAGCTTCCCTACCTGAAAAATCATTACTACATGCAGTGAGTCCTTGTAGTTAAAAAAATACTCATAGGACACAACCAAAAACATACGAAGAAAGCTACCTCATCCTAAGACAACTTCAAAGAACCATATTCCCAAGGAACAAATAGCAGCCCAGCAATAGGAAAAAATTCATTTAAATATAAAAAAATCTTAAAGAAAATCCATAAAAACATCTATTTATTACCTTTCTGAGTAGCTGTACTGCTTCAGCAGGTTAGGACATCAGAAGAACACAGCTGATTTCTTCCTAATGCATAGAAAAGAGCAGGAGCTGGGTCCAGGTTTTTTAGAGACCTTGTTAAGAGCTTCATTTAATTCACTTGCTGAATATGTGATTCTGTCAGTAGTTGCAGTGGCCTCTGTCTGGAGTTTGAATTAGAACCAAGTGGTGGGAACTGTGGTTAGAAAGAAAAAAACTGGAGATGCTTTGGCCTCCTAGAAGTGTTTGTTTGTTTTTTTTTTTCAATATTTTATTATCAGAATTTTTTCTCAAAACTCATCGTTTCTAGGCGATCAATAAGTTTTTGCTTCAGGATGTTTATACAAAATGTGTTTAAATTTCATAAACATCTTACATTTCGCTTATAGTTTGATATGATCACTAAAGTTTTAAAAAAAGTAGTATCCATCATCAATAGATTGTGATTGTGTATGGCATCTGTATGAAGAGCATATCAGCATTCAAATCAGAGCAATATTGTGCAGGACTCACATATTTTTGTATTACACATTTCTCTATTAATACATATGTATACATACTGAAAAAAAAACCCAAAAATGCCTAACTAAATGCAGTCAGGCATATCAAGTTGATTTATACTTCTAGTCTGAAAACTAGACTTGAATCTATACCATCGAAGCTGATGTGAGAGGAATAAACCAACAGAGAATATATTCTCCAAGAGGTCCCATCACTAGCGTCTTTTTTTAAGTTATCAGAGTATCTATAGGGTTCCAATGAGCTGCACACAGTGTTACTGAGTCTTCACAGAGTGACCTTTTGTAGGATCAAAGTAGCTGTAAAGCATTACCATGGGAGAACACTTTTTCACACCCACTTTTCAAAGCACTTTCACATGAAGTTTTCTTTTCCCTAGAAGCTTCCAGGCTTCCAGCAACATGTACAGCAAGTCATCAGGGAGCTGCAAGGCTGGCTGACCCTGGGGGGCAGGTGAGCCAGGGGCCAAGAGCATGCCCAGTGCAAGCCACGTCCTCTCTAACGAGCTGCAGTCCCACAGCACCCAAGCAGGGTTGGCACAGTCCCATGCTAGTAACAGGGTTCATTGACAGTGCCAGACACAGCAAGGGGTGAACCCTACGCAGAGATCTCTCAAGAGGCAGTAGGAGATAGGCCAAAGCGAGGACTGAAGGAAAAGCTACAACATAGGTCCAGCCTGGAGCAGCAAGAGACAGGACTGGAGACTTGTACACCTACAACGTAGCTCAGGTTGGGACTGAAGTCTCCATCTTGAGCTTAAATGGGTCTCCTGGGTCCATGTTGGCGAATCTAGTTGGAGATCTGTGACTAG
>NW_008585138.1:0-29333 GCF_000691845.1 Merops nubicus
GGTCTGTTTAGACCTTTGTGAATGCGGTTCGATGAGGTGAGAGTCGCCATGTGGGCACATTTCTCTTATGTATTTAGCTTACTGGTTTGGCTGTTTCCCATATCAATTATGGGAAACCTCAGGTCTCTGTTTATACCGCCTGTTGTGGGCCAAGTCACGTCTTTTGTGGGATAGTTGGGGGTGGTGTCAATTATGTACCAGCTGATTGATCTGTTTGTAACCCCAGCGATCATTCATGGAATGTCCTTTTTGTATACAATACAGTCTGTGTATTGGTTCATCTTCCTGCTGGCTGTATCATTTTTGTTGGGCCTGGTCATTGTCAAAACAGGCTGAGGTAAGGGCAGTTTAATAGAACACCGCACACAGAGGAGAGTCAACTGTAACACCGCTGAAGCAACATACAAAGCAGGGGACACTAAACCCCTTAACAAGATGCAGCACCTCCCCACCCTCTGGCCTTGAGCTAAGGCAAGAAAACCCCTCCCCCATTCCGCCTCTGCCTTATATAGAGGGCTTGACCATGGCAGCAAACACCCTATTGGCTGGGTCGGCTGTTTATCCCAGCTGCGGCCCCACCCACCTGCAGCCGCTTGTGAACATTAACCCTGTCCTGGCCGAGCCCAGGGCACCCACCTTTCCAGTAAATACAGGCAGAGAGTTAGGAGAGGAGGAGAGACCACCCCGGCTGGTGAGCGGGGCTGTAGCTGTGCTGGGAGCCAAGCGGGGTGCAGCGATGGCCCCAACGAGACTCCCCTGCAGGGCCAGGGGGCTGGAGGTGGTCCCAGGCAGGAGAACTGTTGGGGCAGGGTAGGCCTGGCTGCTTTTGGTGGCCTGTGCACCTTAGAGCATTGTTCTCCCAGGGCAGCTCCTTCTTGCCCTCTAAACTAACACTTGTCTCGCCGTGACAGCTGTAACATATTAACTGGAAAGTGTTCAGAACAATAGCTTTCAGTTAAACACCCAAGAATTCCAATTTAATGGTTGTTTTTGCACTGATTTATATTAAATTCCATGCCTTCAAAAGGGGATGAAAACAATGCCAGAATGAAAAAGATGGACATTTTCAGAATAAAATTATTATTTTTGTTATTTGAAACACCCTTTTATTTTGAAATATACTTTATTAAAAAATTAAGGGTTCAGCTGAAAACAAATTGACTTTAATATTTTATGAGGTTTCTCCTATACATTTTAATTTCTGCCCTTCCATTTGCAGCTGAATGAACCTCAGTCATTTTCTAAGTGGCAAAAGCTGTAGTCTAATTCTGTTGTTGTATTAAATGTGTAATACTGGTATTAAATGCAGTGTGTGTGTGTGTACATGCACGCTGGGGGTGCCTTGCCACTACATATTGAGTAGATCTTGTTTTAGTCATGTTAGTAAATCCTTACAATAGGTTGTTTATTTTTTTGCTGGAATATTTGCTATTTGTTCAGAACAGTTTTTGTTTTTCTATAAATCATCCTCTTTCTAGCTGCTCTGACCAATGCCCTTCCTGTCCTAAATTGTTGTCATTAGCCTTATCAAGCTCAACTTCCTCTTTACATTATTAGTCTAAAATCCTTTAGAATCCAGAGATGCAATGGAAAAGAGCACATCAGCACTTATTTTCTTTTCTTATAACAACCAGTTAAGTGAAGTTTCTTCCAATGAAAAAGTTGTTAAGATGCATTTCTCAGTGCCCAGTTCAGAAAGACATATGGAAAAGTCTTGTTATTCTAGGCAAATTTTTGTAATGCCTTTTGTCTTGTTCCAGGTGAAGTTGATGCTTAACTAGCAGGGGTCTCGTCCACAAGTAGACACGCACCTACCCTCCAGGTGGGCAGACCTCCCTTGGAGGCCCCTTACTTCAGTTTGTGAAACTGAGGAAGTTATTCTGACTTTAGTGTTGAACCAGTCTTCCTACATGTTTGTGAAACGTCACACAGCTCGGTGGCACCTCATAAATCATTAGTGGTACTAATACCTAGCAGAGCAGCAGGCTGAGAAGTAGCACTGTGCCTGGCCTTGCACAGCTTACAAGCATTTGTGTACATTACACTGCTATTTTAAGGCATTACATTTATTAGCAAGTTTTTGGCTGAAAATGAATTTTAGTGGTTAGGAAGGAACCAGGTCTGCAAAATCAAGTGTAGCTCTGAAGGAGGCCCTGATGTGTGAGCTCTGGTGTAGAACACCACAAACCATTGCAGTAGTTTTCTCTTGCTATTATTTACTGCTGCTCTTCTAACATGTCATGAGGCAGCAGACGATAGTTGCCAGACGTCAGGATCGTGACTTCCTCCCCCTTGGAGTGAGGAGAGTTGTAAATATAACCAAGACGTTCATGCAGGATCCTATCTCAGACGGTAGGTGAAAAATACCCTCTCACCACACTCATAAAATATCACCAAGGCCAATAGTTAATGAACAAACTGTTTGATTTATTTAGAAACAATGTCAATAAAAGCTTAAGGTTCGAGAAAGGTAATATGTATATGTCAAAGGAAAAACCTGGAGGGGTAGGATTAGCGAAAGGAAATGGGGGGACTAAGCCCAACTGAAAGACTAGGAGTCCAGGAAGGAGAAAAGTTGTTGTCTCAGGGGCGAGTGAGAATGGATACACACACTCAGGTTACCAGTCCTGAATTCACCCAAGATGGCGTCGGTCGGAAGCTCTACTGGACAAAAGGAATGATGGGTGATTAGACTTCAGTGCAGACCTTTCAAACCCTCTCTCTCCAAATCTATGTGATATACTAGATCGAGCATATAATTAAAGTTTAGCATACATTTGTCTCTGCAGAATGAACACTCATCCTGCTCTTCATGCATCAACGATGACCATGAGAGAGGTCCAAAAATGGTCTCAGGCATCTGTAATTGAGATTTGTTCTTACAGAATTGAAAAGTTTCTGGCTTCTGGTCCTCAACCACACTTGCTCATATAACCAATCTCATTCCATACCTGCAGAATACCCAAGCTGCTTCAGTTGACCTCAGATGTATGAGCTGTGTCAGACCCTACGGCAGCCAAGTCTGGCTTGTGTTAAAGGTTGAACTCTATTACACTCAAAGCACTTGTGTGCACTTTCCATACCTGCTTTTTATATGCAGCTAGTTCTGCTGTCAGCCTGTCCTGCCCTTTGGATGAATCTATGACACAGTAACTGGCAGAGTAATTTTTTTTTTTTTTTTTAATGGGAAGATATGATTCAACAATGAAAGAATGATAGATGGGACACAGGAGAAACCATTCCTGGTTGCCTATGTTTTATGCTAGCAGCAACTTTCCAAGTCTCTGGGTCAGTTCTCATTTATGTATTGCTCAAATACTCCATCACCTTTGTAATTTTTTTTTGCAAGGCATTTGCATCTGTAAGTATTTCATAGCATTATTGAGCATCTTCTGTATTCTTCCTTACCTCACATAAAGGTGAAGTTATTGAAGTGCCCTCCCAGGGACTCTGGTACTCTGCTCATTTTCTCATTGCTAGCAATCTGCAGTTGGGTCCACCAGAGGAAACTTCATGAGGCATAGCAGAAGTGGTGAACTCTGGTAAAACACAATCTTCTATCAAAGACAGATCCTCCACATAGCTTACTGGAGGAATATTCTGTGGAGCCTTAGACCCTCTGAGGCAGAGTAAGATAAATGACATCTCAAGCTTAACCCATTGCATACTGTTCAGCACTCATTTGGGAAATGGGATCTCATCATTGCTAATGGGTCAGTTACAGCCACCTTCACTACCTGACAAACTTAATACATGAAAGAATGCAATTACTTTATTTGAATAAGGGTTATGCAAGATAAAAAAAGAGACAAGCCTTAGAGAAGTGAATATAGTTTTAGACAATTATCATAATTAAGATCTACTATAACTGCTTCAACATATTTACTAAGTCAGGAAGCGACTTGGACTTCCTTAGATATCCTGAAGAGTCCTGCTTCTCATCCTAAGGATACTCCTGTTCTTTAGAAAGAAAAAGAAATGCATATGCTGATCACCTGCTCTCTCTTGACACAGGCTGAATTCATCTAGCTCACTCTCACAGCAATGCAGCAGTCTAGGGAAGTTTCTGTGTCCCATCCTCAAGTTTTCTTTGTTGGCTTTTCCTGTGGGCAGGTCCATTGGCCACCTTTCCTGGCATTCCTAGCTTCCTGTGTATGAAGACAAAGTGGAAAAGCAGAGATTTTATACTCGTGATTTTAGAATCATTAGACCTCCTTGAAGATTGCCTTCCAGCTAGTGGCAGGGATGCAGCTAGACTGAGTGCATAATGTTTGAAGTGAAAGTGCTCACTGGTGAAAAATCATGTCAATGTTTTGAGGCAATTAATACATTTATATATACTTTTGCTATGGATTATTGCTCATGGTAGCACAGTCCTGAGGGCTGGAGAGTGACAGCTTTCCTTGTGATTGTACTAGGGTCAAATAGGAGTGAAACCAGTAAAATCACTGGTGGTTTTGGGCATGAGACAAGGGGGAAAAAGGCTGCAATATCATGCTAAATATCTTACACAACAATGCATTTCAAATATTAAGCAATTTTCCTCTGAGTCCCTAAATTTCTGGAAAATCATCATTATTGCTATGAATTCTGCTTTCTTTTACTAGCCTAAGAAACCTGGCAGGAAGGTAGCATCTGAGGGAAATGCTACATATGCATTTAAATGACTAGATACACTGGGATGAAATGGCAAACAGGCTACCAAGATTAGGAGCTTCTTTCCTCATAGAGGCCTATGCCTGCACCACAGGTCACTGCCTACAACAGGTTTATGTTTGAGGAGAAAGCGAGTGCCATCTGCTTAGGTGGCAATGCCCAGCTATTCTTGCAGTGATATACACTCTTGTAGAGGACACACACATTGGACCCTGTCCTGTCAAATGACTGAATGTGACACAACTCAACACACAGTAGGCTCAACACATGCCAGCCTTTCTGTGTGCATGTTTCCTTTGCTGACTGCTTGTCCCAGTAGGAAGGACAGTGGGCTGTCATTACTGTGACAAGTCACGGAGACCCTACGGGACTGCTGTATTCCCCAGTTGTACGTTGGGCAGCCCCAAGTCAGATGCTGAGGTCCGAAGTCCCAGCTCACCTTACACCTACAAGTTAAGGCTTCCCTGAGAAGAGATGAGAAGAACATAGCTTTCACCTTGCACAGCCATCACTGAGGCCCAGGGGGACTATTAGGATCCCACCATTTGTCTTGACTGAGAACAAATCTGTGGGACTTAATGGCATAATTCCATTACCTCAAGAACATCACTACCGCAAGGTATATCTACATTGTCCTCTTGCTATTCTTATGTATTCAAATTAAAGCAGAGAGGATATAGCCTTGTATATATACATGCATTCATGTGCTCCATAGTATCTCATGGCCACTGCAATCATGTTCCATTTCATTGAAAACTGAAGATGAAATCCAAGTTTTCGTGAAATTACTAGTTTTCCTGTTGACTTCAATGGCTGCAGCTGCTATGCAGTCAGTGTAGAGTAGCAACCAAGAGATGCACAAATATAAACATCACCCATCTATATTAGTTATTATCAGGAGCAAAACCAATGCCAGCTTTGAGGAAGACCCAATGATAATCCTGTTTTTCAGAGTATTTTTTAGAATGTACTTATATATTGTGTAGCTGGGTCCAACTCTCCTGCCTGCCTCAAGCAGATGACTGCTGTGTTCCTTCCTTGAAAGGGACTCCTGGACTCTTTCTTTGAAGTGCTTTGGCATTATTTGTTTCAACGTTGAACTCATTTAGAAAGCATTCTGTGTACTTATGACAGTCTGGACGTAACCAGCACTGGATCACACAGGCCTCCTGCTGCAGAGTGCTCCTGGAGTCCACTGTCAAGAAAGGACAGAAGTAACATCTTGGCTTTCTTAGCTAAGTCTGACTTACCAGCTTGAAGGTACTCTACTGAATTTTAACAGAATAGACAGAGAAAAGGGATTAAAGTTAGGCAAAAGTACGCTTGATTCCAAACAAGACTTTTGCAGACCAAATAAATGTGAATGTAATGTCCTGGTGCAGAAATACAGCTATTTTCCAAATCTTATATGCTTTCAGATGTTAAGGAAAAAGTTTTCATCAGTGGAAAATACATAGGCCAACAGAAGAATCAGATGCATTTCAGAATCCTTCAGAATAAGCTTTGATCTCACAGGTTTTAAGAAATGAGGTAATGTGCTCCATTCCCTTTGCTTCCTCTAGTCACAGTGATGTATATAACATACATAGCCAATTTTCAGCTGGACTCGAAAAATCATTAAAATATCTAAGAAGCAGATTCTACCCTCAAACATACACACCCCTACCTGTGGGCTGAATTCCCATTCACTTTGTCCAAAATACACTGAACTAACTTGAGACTAATTTAGGCTGCAGCCCTGAAATGAAGCATGCATGACTGAACACCAGCTATTGAAGAGAAGTTGGGGGCAGTCAGCAGGGTCTCAGATGAATACAGGAACTGTATATGAATATGGTCCACATACACCCAGCTGCAGAATAGTCACCTTTTCCTGTGGCCAGAGATGCAGAAAATTAACATTTTTAGAAGTCAAAAAGAAAATGAACAGGCACAGGAGCAGAGGCATGTGCCAGGGACACTTCAGTGTTGTGCCTCCATTTAAAACAGGGAGTGAAAAGTTACTTTGCTACTGGGTGACATTTCCAAGTTGTTCAGTATACCCAGTCCAAAGGAAACGAGAGCCGAGTGCCTCTGCCACGGACCTGCACGGGGCTCACCGAGACTGCCTCCCTCTTACATTTCAGACAAAGGACACAACGGTGAGGACAGCATTCTCTGTTGTGGCAGCAAGGGTTGAGGAACACCAACCTTTCCCAGCCCTCCCACCAGCCATCAGGGCGATCTGCACTGAACCCAGTTACCTGCTCTTCCTCACCCCAATTCCTAGTAAAGCATGGGCAGCTCAGATTTTTCAGTGCAGGCTCCATCTGAGGGCTTGAACTGTTTCTTCATTGTGACAGACACTTCTACCCAACAGCCTGAGTTACTGGTTGCTAATGGCATGCAACCATCTGATCTTCCACGTGCTTCAAATTCTATTAAAAAATTAAGATTCTTTGATAAGGAATGAGAGAGGGAAGAAGAATGGAAACAAAACTTTTTTAAGGCTCAGGCTTGGAAAAGAGTAAGAAATCACAAAGGATTCTTTCTGTATCTGAAATATACTCAGCAGAATTTCGGCTTCATCACTAGTTGAAGCAAACTTTAGCTACCTTATGTGAGTCAAAGTTATGCCTGTGTAAGTGGATTTCAGAGTGGCCAGGAATGACAATCATATGTAGGTAACTCATAATTTTTTTAACTGAAAGTGATCAGAAGCAAGCCCAACACAGGCTGGAAAACCGTTGGATTTCCGCTTTATGCTGAAATGGGTCTGGTCTCCCATTCAGGAGGACAGACCAGTACATTTAATCTCCCTTCATTATCACATGTAGACCACTCGTTTGAATGCTGGTCTGCTTTAAAAGGTGCTTTAAGACCTGGCTATGAGCATGGGCAGCTCTTGGAACCACCTCTTTCCTGCTGCACTGCTAGAATGGTGCATAGAAGTGTAGTGTAAATGCGAGCTAATGTGCACGACCATGTGTTACAGAAAGTAAGTCTGTAATTCTGCAGTCTCATTTGATAAGCTACACAAATCCCATGTTAGAATTCAGATGCCACAACACAAAGAGGACCAAGAAATGCAGGTATTTTTCAAAAGCCTTCTATACTGTAGGTTGGCTTTCTATAGCTGCTTGTTCAAAGCAATAGCAAATTGACAGGGTACATATGCACAGACATGAAATAGAAATATTTGTATTGATAAAGGCTAAAAGCTACCACAGATCTTTATTTTCCTGAAGGCTCATATGTCTGCAAAGAGGACAAAGAGACACAAATGCAGGTTGCATATTTGCTTATAAGGCACAATGACTCCTTAAATTACCCTGGGATAATCTTATGGCACTGTCTCCCTGTGGAGGGATGTGCCTGCATCTTGTTTTTTCAATGTTTCATGGGCAATAATAGAATCCCCTAATACTGAAAAACTAACCAACAGCATCTTTGAAGCTGAACGTAACCCACAGCGCAAAGGCAGAAATAAGGAGATTTACAGTGACAGGCAGCCTGTCACAATCCAGTGATACCTTCAGCAGCCATCACAAACACGGAACCATACTGGGCAACACTCCCCAGGCTCAGCTCCCTTCAGCTTAAGCAACTGAAATAGGTGACTGACCACCCTTCGTGCCTTTTGCAATTATGGAAAAGGTGTGTCTTGAAGGTGTTTCAAGGTCTTAGGTGGACCAAGCAGCTATCTGAAGATGCTTTCTCTTTTTCATGACTATGCATGGATCAGAAATTGACTGGGGTCCTAAACCTCTGCTCAGACTAAAAGTACCAAATTTAATTGGATAAATCCAGACACTGGAGACTGTAGCAGCACTTATGTAAGGTGAATACAGTGCTCAGAACTGTCTCAGTGGCTGGAACCTAGTGAAAATGTTCTCATCTGTTCACTGAAGATGTTTAGACAAGGAAAGCTCATCACATTTCAACACGTAGACTCACAGCAGGCTTAACAGCAGCAGTGTAGATAGCAGATACCTAAATGGGTATAAGGAAGAGGAAACAAAGGTTTCCGGTTTGAACAAAGTGCTGATGAACGTAATTGCTGTAATTACCGGGAAAAATATTTTAATCAAAGAAAAAAACTTTTTCCACAGAGACAATTATAATGTTTTTATTTAGCAAATGTACTGGAAGAATTGTTTTTCTGTAAGGACACACAGATATGCCCCAATTCCATAGAGCTTGCATTCTCTCAAACAGCTATGATTTTTGAAATCAGTTTAATGAACAGAAGGGGATATGTGTGGAGACGTCAAACTCATTTTTGTCATAAAACACACAATTCCATTTACCACTAATCCCCAAATAATTGACCTGAGGCCACCAAGAGCTTGCAGAACCCTTGCTGGTGCTTTATAGAGAACAGGCTGTTCACACAATTTTAACTGTCCTCTGTTTCTAGCCATGTGAGCAGAACAAAGACATTAAATACTTCCTTAATATCTCTTTTTCTATACTGGCAATTGCTGAGGTTACCACAGGATCACTTTGGTTTTTTGCTTGTATTTTTACAATTGCATATGGAAGAGCAGTGATCTAGGACATTGTTTCCCTACTGAGACGTGCTTCAAACTATGGAAAACGTTTGTGAAACTCTGCCTTGTAAAATTGAGAACAGACCCTACAGCATTCATCCTTCTACAGTCTACACGTGACTGAAAGCTAAAGGTTTTATTTTCCTGAGAATTGTGTTCCTTTATACTTTGAGTTAGCCCCGTATTTGCCTTCTGCTACCGCCTACTAGGTGTTGTACCTCTCGCTTGGCAAGTGCTGAGATGATTGCCTTTCCCCACCATGCCAGACTATAAAGCATGGAAGAACTGACATGGTGTAAAGGTCTGCAGTAATTATACAGGGGTGTCCCATACTGAAGCATTCTTTGGTCTGGTAGACAGAAATGAAGTCTACTGCTAAGATCTGCCTTGCATACTTGTATTTGAATGTCCTTTTCTTAAGAGAATGTCCAGAGACATCCCTAGCAGCCTGAAAGGAAAATGCAAACCCAACACTGTATAAAAAAAAAAAAAAGCCCTTAGAAAAAAAATCTATTAAAGACGGCTCTTCCCACCAAAAAATTAATTACAACTTTACATTATTGAACTCCGATGAACAAAGCGTGACATTCCCTCAGATGTGAGGCCCAACTCAAAACACAAAGGAGGAGTACTTACTAAGTACTTAGTTTTCTGGGATACTCACTGCTTGCCCTGTTCTTCCATCCCTTCTGGTCTGAAACCAACCTTTCCCCAGCTGTTTTTGGAATGTTTCAGAAAAAAAAGAAAAACTTTGGCCCTATTAGGGTTAATGCTTTTGCATAGACACATATGACCATAAACTGGTCGACTAGTAGAGGTCTTCTGCTAACATTGTGACTGAGAACAGGAAGAATACAGCCACAATAATATACAGCTGTCTACTAAAAGTATTGCATACAGACATCTTTGGCCATGCAGTCTCTTGGCCTTCTGAAAGTATGTGAGCTGCATTGCTAACATGACAAAAAAAATAGCAATGTTGAGAATCAGAAAGAGGCGGGTATAAGAAGCGGATATTGATGGGGCACTACTTCGAGCAGTCGTCACCATCTGCGCCAGCCCTGACCGGCCTTTGATTGACACCCCAGTTTTGTGCTTCACGTAAGTGATATCTGCAAAATCCAGAAGATCTTTCATTTCCTCATCTTCATCTACAGGCAACTCTTTTTGTGCTTGAGTCTGTGCCTTTTGTCGCACTTTTCTTTCATTTACCTCAATTTGTGCAAAGATGTCGGGAACGGCATCAACAAATTTGTAGCCTTTGGCTACTTTTCTGTTTTTCTTTGCTCTGCCGTGCTGCTGCTGCTGCCTCTGTGAGATTGCAAATATCCTGTCAATGGCCTCCTCCGTCTGCCTCTTATCCGAAAACCTCAGCAGGCGCTCAGCAGTCTTCCTGAAGCTAGCCGTGTTGCGTACGCGAGACAAGATCTGCTTCTCCAGCTGCTGGAAAACAGGCTTAAAATGCTGCAGGTTCCTCTCCACGATCCCCACGTAGTCCTTCACCTCTGGCACCACGGAGCTCCTGACGGCAGAGGCTCGGTCAAAGACGATCTTCTGCTGGTCCACAACGACCTGGGCGAAGGCGGAGCGAGACCCATCCTCCACAGGCCACAGGTACACCGCGTAGGCGTGCTCGCCGGTGGCAACGAAAACATCCAGCTGTGGGGAATCTCCGCGGACGGTGAAGCTCTGCACGTCGACGGAGGGCCCGATGAAGAGGTAAATGGCCCTCGTGACGGGGCGCCGCAGAGGGGTCGTGACGTTCACGTAGTTCGTCCCATTGTACGGGTAGCCCCGGGGATACATCCTTGAGGCGATGGTGGCTTTCTCGCTGTGGCCAGTGTCATCCATCCAGTACATCTTATATATCCCATCACGGTGCCTAATAAAGGCCCCATGAACGTCATCGACGACTGTTTCTTCAAAAGGCACATCCACATTGTGGAAGAAACTGGTCGCTGCCTCCAGGGGGCTGTCATCTTCCAGATGGATTTGATCCACGAGCAAGAGAAGCTGGGGATGGAGGAGTATGAGGTTCCTTTGCAGTTTCCTCAGCTTCAGCTTAGGATTGTATGCACCCACTCCTTCTCCCCTGATAAAAACCACCCCGCTTCTCTCCATGGCAGCAACCACTCGTCCTTGACAGTCACCGGCCGAGTCATGTTTATATTTCAGCCACTTTGAGGAACAGTCTTCTGTAATCTGCCCTTCCCATGGGGAGAAGCAGCTCTTGGACACGGCAGGGGAAAACATCAACACGTTATTAAAAAAAGTATATTTCGGCCCATACAGAGCTTCTGTTATGAAAGGTACGCCGTTGGGAGCAAAAGTAAAGGAGTTCTGGTCTGGGTGTTCATGGCCAGCATTAAAGTTCCTCCACCCCTTGATCCACTCTTTGTATTTGTTCTTGTGAACAATATCGTATATTGCACGTCCTCCCAGCTTTCCCGATTTGAAGGAAAGGAAAGGCCTGTTGATCTCAGCTGGCAAAGCACTTCCATAGGTTACCACTCCCCAGTCCTCAAAATAATGCAGCTTAGGAACCCCGTAGTCTGGCGGAGGTACAGAGCGCAAACTTGCATCATACCTGCCAAAAAGACGAGGAAAAGGGGTTTAAAAATCACTGGGCTGATTCTGTTACCAGCACCTGTTCGAAACTCAAAAACTGATTCAATATCTACATCAAGGAGCAAGCTAACAACATAAAGCCCACATGTATGCTTCCTGAGTGAACTAATCATATAGTCTTAAAGATATTTATCATACTAACCGGGCTTTGAGCAACCTGCTCTAGTGGGAGGTGCCCCTGCCCATGGCAGAAGGGTTGGAATTAGAGGACCTTTAGGATGCCTTCCAACCCAAACCATTCTATGATTCTAAGATACTAATCCCTGCACAAATCTGTTGTGTGCTTTTTACAGAGTAACAGCTGAAAGCATCCGCTCCACATTTCAGGCAAGCAATCCTCCATCATCCAAAACTAACAGCACCACTAATTCCAAACTAGACACATTTTGTCTTATATCACAAAGCTACTGACTGCAATACAGGTCTTTAAAAAAGGCACACTAGGATCAGGCTGTTGGCAATATCTATTTTGCACTAGACATCAACATTTTCACCTACTTACTTAACCAAGGGAAGCAGAGTATCTGTTTCCCCAAAATAATGATTACAGAATTAGCAATAAAATAAAAATCAACTAAAAGGCATTTTAAAGAATTAATTTTTATGATTTGTAGCACTTGGTCTACTTTAGTTTCCTTCTCCAAAAGGGCTGAAGAAAGATTTTCATGGCTTTCTTATAGAAATTTAAGTTATGTCACATTTGGTTTAAGAAATGGTCTTAATTCCAGAGATGGTCACAAACTACAAAACAAACCCCAACAACCATGGAAAACAAAGCCTAACCTTCTGGCAATTCCAACCAGCACTGAGAGCCTGCTCTGTGTCTAGTGATCCTTGATGAAGATTCCCCTAAAAGCAAACCTCCTTCCTGAGACTCGAATGCAATTGGACATGCTCACCACAAGAGCAACACTGCAGCACAGAGAAAAGTTAATTGTTGGGATATTCAGATTTTTTCTTTTTTTACTCAAACACTCTTAAAAAATTCTGTTCCCTTTGACATCCAAAAGAATTTTCTAAGTATAAATTTCCAGGGTTTCCATGGAGATGCAGGAATGGGCTTGTAGACGCAAGATTCTGTATTTTGCAAATAACAAGACAAAAGGTGCTTGGAGCCTAATAAACGTGCATTCTAATGCATACTGTAAATGCAAAACAATATGTATTCAATAATATTTTTCTTTAATTGAGAAAAATAGAACTACACTGACTCCTTGAAAATGTACTTTTTCCTCTCTACAGACTGAGGGAATTTATATCTCCTGAGTCTTTTCATTTATATTTAGAAGACTGACATAAAAGATGGCAGAGCTGTAAATTATACTGAAAATAGATCTATTTACCTATCATATTTTTTCTAAGCATAATTTGCAAATTAGCATGTTAAAACAACTAACAGTAGTTATGTAGGCCTTACTGCCTATATTACTTGAGCTCTTGAAAGAAAGCTTATATTATTACTCATAGCTTTAAAAAGAAAACTATGCTCTCAATATTCAGCTAATTAGTTATTAAAGAAAACAACAGAATTAGGAACAATTAAAATGAACAAAATAAACCAAAGAATAGATGCAGGCATATCTTCAGTCCTTTTGGAACTGCTTGTGTTCTATAAAGGCAATAGACAGTGAAAGAAAACCACAAAAGCAGATGTAGGACAAGACCAAGGTGTTCCTTCCCTGTAGCAACACATCCATGGCCAAGTGAAGAAACTCTGTGAGCCTAATGACTCTCTGGGTTGCCCACGGCCAACCTGATCTCTGCTTCTACAATACAAATCTAAAGATAACGAATTATCAGGAATAGCAAACAGCCGTCAGGTTCCTTTTGAGCCCGCTCATTCCCTTCCATACCAGAGAAATTCAGTGTGGAGAGTGCACCACCTCTGCCCTTTGGAGGGTGTCCCCGGGCCTTCCACCACGCGGTTCCTTCTGATCTGCTCTGCCAACCAGTTCCCGCTGCCGTTGCGCATGACGAATTTGTCGAGGAACACCAGCTGGCTCTCGGGCCCGTAGAACCAGTTGTAGTTGGAGTCCGCGATGGCCACGGTCCTCTGAAACCCTTGGGGAAAAGTGAAAAGCCACGTAAGAAAGAACAAATAAACGTACAAAGATGCATTTGTAGAGCGTGAGGGTGAAGCCGAGCAGTCCAGACACACACAGGAACAGCCTTTTCAGATGTGTAGAGACCTACCTGTAAATGAGCCATAAACAGGTTATGCAGGAGCTGCTTCCTTCGGCTGTAGCTAACTTTGAATAGTCACATTTCTTCTTTAGCTATGGACTGAGGACAGCCAAAGCACTACAAAAAATGTAAGCAGCAATGTCCCATCCACTTCCCCTCCTCACTCAAATCTGGCAAAGGGGCAACTTTCTCTTTAAAGCTTTCACTTTTCCTCTGAAAATCCAAACTTGCTAAAGCAAGAAAACAGAGGTTCTCCCAAGGAGAAGAAAAAAATTGGCTTCACCCTCAAACAGCTAGCACGAGTTCACTTTGCTTTTAGGAACCTCTCTTCCCAGCAGATGCCCAAAGTCTCACATGGAGTCAGCACAATTCCTTATGTGCCTCTGCTGGCATGACAAAGCTGTGCTCAGCCCCCCTCACATACACTGCTGCATCTGGGGCTCTTACAGCCAATAAAGTTATCATGGTCTCTTCAACCAGGAATTTGAACAATGCAAGTTCCTAATTAATTGTCCTGCAACTAAACCATCACTGCACCCTTGCAAAGCTGCCTGAAACTAAATATATTCTGAAAGCTGGAAGGGATCAGCAATATTTACTAACTTATAACTGCTTTTGTATTTGTACACCTCCATCTCTCAGTCAAAACTAGGACTTCGAATTAGAGATGCTAAAACACACTCTGAGAGACCAGAGAGATCCAGTAAAAGAACATAAATATGAAAAAGTCTGCAAAATTGACCCATTAGTGACATCAGATATTTCTGTTTAACAGTCACACTGAAAAATGGTTCATGTACTCCTGCACAGAGAAACCTATCATTTATGTCACTTATGTTTTCCATATGAAAGATATATTAATAAAATAGTATAAAGATCTATTTCAATCATTTGTGGAAAACTGGTGATCATATAAAACTTTCCTATCCTTTGATACTTTTACTCTGTTTCATCATTTTCTATTCCTTTCACCTAGTATATTAGTGTGGAGATTTTTGGCAAAGGAAAAAATCAGTCAGAATCTCAAATATATTGTTTTTCAAATGGAAAACCCCAGAAACAGATCTGTTTCAAACTCTGAAAACCAGAAATAAAATTCTGAACCATTGCATTTTCTCCCACATAGTGTTCCTATCTTTTGAGTGGTTTTAGAAGCCAGAGTTTAATAAATATTGATCTTTAATAAGCAGTGACAAACAAGGATCTAAGTTTTTCAATGGATGATGAAGGTCAAAATCCAGGGAAAAGGTTATTTAAAAGAAATCCAATACACTGTTATTTAAAAATGGCCTACTTGAAGTATGAGATTTACTGCTCCTTCAGGAATTAGAAGGTTCATCTTCATTCACCCCAACAACCTACCTGGCAGGACAGTCCTGTACATAAATGCAAAATGCTGCTTGAGCCAGGGGTGGCTGAAGTGATTGATGTCAAAGTGCCTTTGGACAAGAAACATGTACTGAAACAGGGATCTGGTTGTGTAGCTGCCATAGGCCACACCTTCATAGAGCGAGCCATCCGTGACTTCCTGCAGCAGGACTACTGACTTCTCCATGATTGCCAAGACTTGCTTGGTCCACAGGTAAGCTTCCTGAAGATAGCCTGAAAGAAAAAAGAAGTGGACAAATCTGATTACAACACCATAGACCATAGATGATGTCACCTCTACTCCCATGGTGGGATTCTTTTACAGTGAGGAACCTGCAGCCCAGAGCTCGATACTTTAATTTCGTGCCGCAGGGTCCCTGTAGACCTAGGGTGAAAAATAAACCACTGTATTTAAACACAACAAAGCAAGTTCACATGAGCAGGGAAAATCTATCAAACACCTTTTGCTAATAAGGTGTGATTATGCTTTCCATCTTAAAAGGAAAATTTCCCTAATGCATTCAGGACATGAAATGGGAAGAGCCACACCAAAACTATTTATTGTATTTTAAATTAAAGTTGTATGACAACAGGCTTATGGTCCCCACTAGAGGGCTCCAATAATGCAAATATTCTAATCAGTCATTTTTCACTGGCGTCATCAGCAGCTAAGAAGATTCTCAAGAGTTTAAAAATAGGAAACAGTTTACATTTGAGCTGCAGTTAACTAATACTCCACTAATATATGCTCTATTTTAAGAGATGTTCCATTATACTTACATTTTCATTTTAGTGTACAACCTGAAGAGCTATCCAAATAGAAGTTGTTTTGGAAAAGTTTTACATGGTTCATTCTAAATGCAGGCTCCTCAGTTTCAGAATAAAATTAATCTTCCAACTAGGGTAAGTTTCAGCCTTCACATATATAAGCCCTAAACAGTTGTATTTCTTCTAAAGCAAAGACTTTCAGGGATCTTACTATTTTGGTCTGCTCTGAACAAATCAAGAACTGGGAAGAGGTTATGAAAAGACTTCTCAGGGTCTGTAAGCCTTCACTAAGGAACAAACACAAGCATGAGAGCCTCAGCACTGCATTTACATATTGACAAAGTCAGCACGTGAATCCCAGCAGAGGAAAGGCAACCTGCCTCCTCCTACTTTCTTTTGGATTCACTGGCAAGAGAGGTAGGACTAAAGAGAAACCAACTGCCTTGTACTCCTATATGGCAACTCAGTGTCTACCCAACTCTAAAGTGTCTTGGCACAGACTTAACCAGACTTATTCCTGCCCTGTAGCAGAGCTCAGCTGGCACACATTGCGCCCCACTGGGTGGTGAAGTGGTGCCTGCTGAATGAAGGGCACGTGCCAGGCTCAGGGTGTATGAGCTTCATTCAAGCCTCTAAGACTGTTGCATTTCATTGCCATGGACACTGTATTTATGCTCAGTAGAGCAATGAGCAATTCAGACATCCTACTAGTAAAGGCTGCCAAATCTTGCTCAGTTAAGAGAAAAAATACTGCAATGTCTAAGTTAAACAGGCAAACTGAATTTAATGCGGTGCTTTTATCTGCTGGCTGAAGAGAGAGCTACGATGGGGAAAGCCTGAGTGCCAGGGTCAGGTTCACAGCTACCCTGCCACCACTTCATTACTCTGATGGAGTAGGCAGCACTGTGGTCTCTCCAGATAAAATCCCAAACATTTCCACTCTTGTTTTCCCTTGTGACACAACAGCCACACAGCAGCTTTTGACTACTGCACTAGCAAGAAAGGTATTTTCCATGGTTCAGCACAGAGCATTTACCACTGTAATGCAGACATGTTCTGTTTACTTAGTGTATATCTGTGCTATAACCTTGTAGTATATTAAAAGAATAACAACACATTAGAATGAAAATAAGACTCAACATTCTGTCAGGCTACACAACAAACTAGAATAAATCTCAGCCAAAATTCGCAGTACCTCTATCAAGTTAGGCCTTACTTAAGTTTCTTTTCTGAATATCTAAGTGTTTACTTTAAAGACTTCAGTGTACGTGTGTGCCTAAAATTCATTTCAATTAGTTTCATTTATCAGGTCTATGACAATGTTTACATGTTTTTAAATTGGCTATTTAGTCTCTGCATGCTTTAATAGTTGAACTGTGTTTACAATTATTAGTTGGAATTTAAACCTTTGGGGACAAAAGTCTACACTGGACCTGATACAGGAAAAATAGTTATATCCATTCCCTTTCTCCCTCCCTTTTTTTTAACTCCTTCAGAAAAAGTCTCTGACCTTGGAATGAAAACTTATAATATTATTTTTTTTATTTATTGTAGACCAACAGCAAAACTTTATTTAAATTTTCATTTAAAAAGTTGCGCTACATTGAAAATATCTGAATTTTCATTAAGAAATATAGAGTCTGTTTTGACCTGTTTTCGTTTGAAATATCACCACTATTTTCAACTTGCTCAAGTGTTGCTGAATTTGCTTTTTTTTTTTCTTCCCCCAAAAAATTCCACCAACCTTTGGTGAAAGACATACTGCTCAACTTTGTGATGTTACCATTGTTTGGCACAAAGCACTGCTTATGGTCTATACTCTAATGAGAAGCAGAGTCATCTTGCAGACTGCCAGCTTTCTGCACCAACGGAGGCTCAGGAAAGGATGGAATTATGAGGAATTTAGCAAAACCCACTGAATAAATAAAAGGTCTGAGTCATCAGTTTCTGGAAGGCAAGAGAGGAAGAAAGGGAGTAAGTTCCACACATACTCGTGCTGCTCTTCAGCGTATGCACGTTAGGGAATGTGGTTGCTATGACAAAAACTTAACAAAAAGATGAGCCCCCAAACACTGTAGGTGTCACATTTTTTTTTCACACTTCTTTGAAAGCTCCAGCAATGTGCAGATCTGCCTTTGCTTGGCAGGGCTGAACAGCTTGGCAACGCCATCTGCATCTAGAAACCAGATCTTCCTCGACTTGCAGCAAGTAGGTAGTTCTATTTGGCATCATGTTTTCAAACTACTTCTAACACACATTAAATAATCACTTGATAAAATACTGGCAGATTCTTATATAGGCTGGCACTGGGTTCATGACTTCTACCTCTCAGCCAAAGTGCCGCTGGGGTCTGAAGTCAGGATTTCTTATCTGCTCTCTCCCTCTGACGTCATGACTTCATTCTAGTTTACACGGTATATCACTTACACACGAGAGGCACAGCCCCCAGGCAGAGCAGCCAAAAGCAGCTGGTGAGGTTCCTTACCTGGGAACTGGAAAGGATGGGTCTGAGTCCCTGAAGCAAAGAAGGAAGTGACACCTGGCACAGACACTTCTTGGATGAAGGCTGGGGAGTTCAAGGGCATAGTTCAGAGGGAAAAAGGGGACTAAGTCCTGCTCATCTTCACAGAAAAGGACGCTGGAAAGAAAGGTCCTGAGCTGTGGCCTTTGGATGAATAAAGTTACACCTCTGCAGGTCTCTCAGGAAGACAGGACAGAAGTCTTGGGTGAAATTCCAGGTTATCCTGTTGCCTATCTGCTAGCTCAGAGTGCGAGCTGTTTTCCAGCTGCTGACCTTCCCAGTATGTTGGGTAAGGAGACAAGTGAATCACTCTTTACTGATCACCTACCCTGAAAGACCCTTTCTGTAAATCTGGACTGGACAGACTATAAACAAAGGGATTTTTAATTCCTACAAACAATGAGGTAAGAATTTCATAATCACTTAGATAACTGAACTTATATACACGTGTATATATATATATATAAATGCGCACACATACTGTAGCTTGTACATCTGCCCTCAGATTTTGTTCAATTCAGTAAATTAACTATTTCTAAGCAGCAAAAGAGCAAACCCAATACTACTGTATGCTCAGGAGCATTTTTATGTGTTCCTGGAGTTTGCTGCATAAATGTCTGAGTTGATACAGTTCAGAAAGACATTCCTATGATTTCGCACATACCTTGATTCATCAGAACCAGGCTCCCAGCCAGCAGGGCCACACAGTTGGTAGGCTGGTGGTTGTGGAGGTACTGGAAGCCCCATCCACGTCTGTATGATGTTTCGTACATATATCCTGAGGCATTGGCAATTACCTCAAGAAATCTCTCCTGCTGAGTCTTGCTAAGATAGCTGTACAAGAAGTCATACGCCGTAGCAAAGCCAACTAAGGAGTGGGCGAGTGGGACCTCATCCCATGGGGCATCCTTCACCAGCCTGGCAATAAAGAAAGATGCCAATTAGTTGAGTTTCATTTACTTATTTTTCTCCACTCCTGTACTGGGAGGTGTGTATGATCTGGTGTCTCTGAAGTTAGGCAATTCATGCTAAATTTTAACTTGGTAGTACTCTACTTACCGAGTCTCTTAGGCCATTTTTTTCTTTCCTAAGTATGCATAACATTAACTTTCAAAGCTCATTAATTTTGTTAGAAAGATTAAGTTGTTAAATATTAAAACAGTGCTTGCAACATATTGGGCTTTGCTAGGTGAAACATATGTGCAGAATATTAATTGTACAAAAATGAAATCTAGTTATCAGAAACAAGATCCACACAATTTTTGTGAGAAAGCAATATTCCCTAGTTCACACTCCTCCAGAAATCTCCAACAGCCTTTATCTTTTCCAAAGGAGCCAAATGTTGATACATTCCTGAACGGTGGCTACGGGACTGAAGGTGCCTTTAAAGCAAACATAATAAAATAACTCTTCATGCTGTTTCTTAATTTCACAAATGTATTCAGGTATAGAAGTACAGATTATGAAATTTACTTTCATGACTACAGTTCAAATTAACATAATTAATAGCATAAAAACCCACCAGCATTTAACATAAAATAGAGCTAAAATGATGCCACTACTCAAAATTATTTTGTAATAACTAACTGCTAATACCCATTGATTACACTGAACTTAGCGAAACAGTAGATATGTATCAATAAAATTAAAAATGGAGGTGGGGGTAGTGTAGATTAAATATCTCTCTTAAATCAAGCATATTTTCTCCAAAATCAAGCATATATTATGTATCAAAGACTTTAGTTTTGTGATACTGACAGTATTTTCATGCCACACTTCAACAGAAAAGGAAATGTGAAAGAATACATAGTAAAAAAAAAATCTTTCATAAACTGAACAATGCCTTTCATAGTTGTTCTCTTTCACTTTCTTTGCAATATATTTTTTATTGCCGAAATTACAGAATTTTAAATTGTTGAGACAAGAGTGTCCTACTGCAATCAGTGGAAATTGTGTTGTGCTCTTTACGATGTGCACCTTACAACTTCAACTATTCTATGACTCTATAAATATGATTTCATCTTAATTCATGTAAGCAGTAATGTGAACAAACAGATGAGAAAAAATACAAAAAGATCAAGATTTAAAAAAAAAAAAAATCTTCATTCTGCTCTAGGAGCATTTATGTGCTTTCAAAATGCATGAATGAACCACACCAAGTATGGCCATCAGCCTAGGGCACTGCAACTATGGCAAAACACAGCACGTGAAAGTGAGAAAAACAACCTCTGATTTTTACTTCAGTGTATCTAACATCATTGGAATAGCTCAGATGAACTTGGCATTTTCATACCTGTATGTAAAGAATGGCTCTGTAGGCTTTTTGATTAACTGGATTTCCAACAGTTTTGTGTTTACCTTCTCTTAATTTCAATCTCACCTTCTGCTGAGTGAAGTTACACATTCATTTTTCCTTTTTAAAAATGAAATCTTTATCTCACAAAGCTTAAATTAAATACATGCTAGTTATATGCAGCATGCTGGCACCATGATTGCTGTCACCAAGTCCTTTGACACATGAACACACCTTTGACCAGCTCTATCATGAATCCTAATTTCCAAAGTATTTTTTGTTTTCCTTTTCACTAAACCTTTGCACATTCAGAAATCAGAATAGAATACAAATGGGTACAGGAAGTACAATTATGAAGTAATTGAGGTTAAGCTACACATTAGGAGGGAAAAAAGAACAATGAAAGCAGCTGAGTTAACTTAAAACACTTAAAGTTCAGTATCCTTATAACAATCCACAAATTGCTTATCAAAATGTACTTAAAGCTAATAATGATCTTTACCTGACTTAACCTTAAACAGGATTTCACAGTGGAACTGATTTATTGCAATTTTCATTGTTAAGATGTATGCTAACTTTATGTTTGGCTTTGAGTATAATACTGCATCAAATTCTACTGTGTAGAAAGCACTCTTCTACACAGGAAGTGTAAACTTCAAAATGCAATTCTGCATAGTAAGTCTTGTATAGAATTTAACAGAGGAGCGGCACACAAGTAACAGAGAAAATTAAAGCTGATGATTTAAAGACACTAATTTCTAAACTTACAAAACCAGTTAACATCTCTTCTTAAAACGAAGCTCTCTTGAAGCAGTAACTCTTCAGCTGATATAAATCAGTGCACTTCCATTAACTGAATTTCACTGGAACCAAGCAATGTACACCAAACAATGTAGAACATGATTCAAAAGAAGAATGGCCAAATAGCAAGCATTAAATGCTTTTTGTATCTAAATTATGCTCTCATTTTTCAGATGACTCTCCAGTGTCAGATTGGGTAAACAGCCTGGCTGATAGAAACCGTGGGAAAGCACTGAACATAGGATGTGAAAAAAGTTTTCAGGGCATCTACTCTGCTCTGAAATATTAAAGAAAAGTTGTGTGTATTTATACAAATAAAGATAGGTAAAAACATGCACATGCTTTTCACTGGAAAACAGCTATTTTCTAAGTCTCTCAGGAGTAAAACTTCAAATCAGGTAGTATGAACTCAGCAATTAACTGTGTCTGAAGACAGCATGTAACCTTTACCTCAATGCTACATTATCCTCTTTGGTCTTCTAAAAGTATCAGATGTTAAAAAAAAAAAAACAATCCAAGATAAACAGAAATATCTATTATGGACTCTATATAAAATAACAACTACACCATAAATCCATCTTTACAGTTAGCATAAAAAAAAAAATCCTTACATACCTATGCCTGTAATTGGAAGCGGTGCCTTTCTGGAGACTTGAGAAGGTTTATAAAAGTGCAAAACGTGCTGAATAGGTTTGCTGCCTAATGACCAAACTCCATAAACATCCAAAGCCATATGCATCATTCTGCACAAAGAACTGCTGTCTGGACAAATTCTGTGAATGGCACGGGACAAATACATGCCTGGGGTGTTCTTTTAAGTTCTCTTCATCTGCGTCATGTGAAATATTTTTGTTACTTTATTTTAAACATTTAGAGTTTGATATAAAGCTGACATGAAGAAACTGGAGAAATAAAGAGATTGTGGATAATGCTGGTATTATGGATAAGTAGTACAGTTTTTCAGTGTGGTTATCTGTTTTAGATTTGCCACCTTCTACGATAAACAGTGAATCTGAGGTGGGGGTAGGGGGGCAGGATCCAGTTCTTCAGTCCTCAATTTGTGATGTCAAGAACCAACACGCATGCACTGTGTTCTCCAAGGCTAAAAGCGTACATATCACCTTCACTAAATGCATTTCTGTGTTCTAAATAAGTATAGCAATTGTATAAAATTTTGGATGAGAAGTAACAATCAGTATCAATAACAAATCCAAGAAAAATTATATTGATTACCACAGCCATACTGAAACAAGAAACATTAACATTTCTCTAAGAAACGTAAGCCAAGAGGGAAAACCCACTGTCTGCCTAGTTCAGGGCAGGTTTTAAATCAAACTCTCCTGTTTTAATGAGGTCCCTGACCATGGCCTGTGAGATGTTTAGAAGCACCCTTCCTTCACTTTGTATATAGTTCTTAACAACAAATCAAAGTAAATAGGAAAATAACACTCTCCAACTCAGGAAATGGAATATCTTTCGAGGCAGGGTGAGATCTGATTACTAGCCTCTCTGCCAGCAAGCAATATGCCATCACTACATGCAAAATGAAGCATTAAGCACATCCTGACATATATTACAGAAGCAATCCACATCCTAAAGTTTAATGCTCTGAACTGTTCCATGACAAATTACTTACTGCAGAATAAGTCCTGGAGGTTGAGGGCAGATTAAGCTAATGATTGAAGGAAACATGCCAGTACTCCCTCCTCAGTACTGAAACTCTCACTCTCACTAGGTGGAAGCAAAGGAAATGCCTCGAGGCTCTTTTCTAAAGGCTTAGGGGTGAAAATGAGTTCAAGGACAGCATGCTGGTGCATTTCAGTGCCACCCACCTTAGACATGGTAGCTAGCTAACAGCACGGTTGACTTTAACACACAGTAAATGTCAAGCGTGGATGCAAATGGGGCTTGTGACGGGACCAGCTGAGCCCTTGGTCCTGAAATGGAATGCATGGCTGTACAGTCTTCCCAGTGCCAGTGGTCATGCCCTGGCACTCCACAGAGCCTTGCTAGTGTTTTTGACTCACTTCTGGGGGAAGGAGATACAGCTTTAAACCTCCCATCACGCAAAGGAGAGAAATATTCTTCCATGGCCAGAGAGAGTATACATACCAAGAAGGAGTATACCTACCAAGAGGAACATGACCACCAATAGTTATTATACAAACTAGACACAGTTTTCAGTATTTTTCTTATAAAGCCTCCAAAACAAAATATTTTCTCGTACTCAAATGGAATATTTTGTTCACTAATAGAACAACATATTCTAATTTTTGTTTTGGAAAGAAAAAAGAAAAATCCTTGAAAAAATCTGTTTCATCCAAAACAACATCTCAGCTTTCATCCTTTTAACATTTTCCTGGTTGGTTGCCAAAACAAAAAACCCCATTATCTGCACAACCTCAGTGCTCAGTCATTTGTAGCAACATGTTAAGATTAAAAAAAAATGTCCTTGAAAAAATAATTTATATTTCTGGTGGCTAAGGTGAAACATGACAAGTTTGCCTCTATCTCTTTCCTAGTCCTGTTTCAAGCAGCAGCCACTCTGACATGCTCATGTTCACTGCAAGTCAGTTCTCAAGAAGACAGGCAAAGGAGTGGTTAAATGTAAACAGCTACATCCATATCATTATGGGGAAAAAAAAATGCAACACATAGACAGCATTTTCCAGAAGTCTTAAGAGCTCACTATAAAAGAAGGGTTGGACTGCTTAGGTGTTGAGGAGGAAAGTAAAACTTTACTCCTTTGGAAACCTCCGTTAACTTTCTATCCTCCCTGCTGCTTCTAAAACTTCTGGCTCTGATCACAAGAGAGTCCTTTTCACACTGGGCTTGCTCTTAGTATAAATCATGACTCTTCGGTGCTGACATATTAATAAACAAGATCTGAGTCTGTTTCAGTAGTTCTCAGTGCCATATTAAGCAGACACAGAAATTTAGTTTTATTACTTCAACAGATTACCTCTAGCTCTTGTAGCAAATTTTTGTACCAGGCATACCACAAAGTGAGTTCGTTATAGCTACCACAGAATTTCAGTGGCAACTGATCTCCTAGGGATCCTACCAATTAAAAAAGAAGGTATAAAAGAAGCTCTTCTAGTTAGCCATTTAGTGACACAGTCACGCACAATTTCTATTTTTAAACGCTACATATGAAAAAGATAAAAACAGCATGAGGGTTTGATATTTCACTTACTAACATAATCTATATTCCAGGTAACAAATTCATCCTCCTGCCCTTCCTTTTTCTTCCACCCTGTAGGAGACTATCTCAGCATCCCCCAAGCTTCTTTTATACTAACTTCTATGCTGCAGTCCTGTAAAACCCTCCTACGTTTTCTTTGAATGTGACTGCTGGTTGATTATTTGGAGTTAACAGATGTTCTAAATTTGTGGTGTCAGCACAGAGAGTCGCTTTATTTCAACATGTGAATTTATTTTAGTTATACATTTATCTACACATTTAATTAGTTATACTGATGTATTTTTACTTTGCAATCCAGAGTGCTCAACACTGAACACTATCTGGACACTAACAGCAACAGTCCTATAGCATGCTCCAGTGCTTTTAATAAACAGGGACTAATAGAATGCTATAGGATTGCTGGTTAATAAGAAATAGCAGAAAGATCACAGATTTGTATGCCAAGGCCTCCCAGTCAGCCTCTCCTTACTTGCTGCTATTTCTTTGGAATGTTTGCACGTGGTTGACAGCAATCATCTCCCCTTTGAAGCCCACAGAGCCAGGCTTGCTGTCAAATCCCACACCTTACTGAACATTAGCAACATACTTGTCTTTAAAAAGCACAGAAATCTCTTGTGTGGCATTTGCAAACGGGGATCTCTCTCCTGCTGTGAGAAGGGTGCAGAACTTGTGAACTAAGGCTATGAGGCAGGCTTAGTAAAGAAGAGAGTTTTTCAGTGCTTTGTCCAAAACACAGCATCTGGCCGGCTCGTGCTTCTGCCCGGAGTGTGGCTGATGACATCACCCCGCTCAGCGCCCCAGCAGCGGGCCCAGGCACCATATGGAACCAATCACGAGTCCAGACCCCTCGGCCAAAAACACACTCCTGCTGGGGAGTGCTCCAGGGGCCAGTCACAGATAAACCACCAGAAACAAACGCATCTATGGCCTCTCTTCCCTGTAAAATAAGGTAACACAGATTAAATACAAGGACAAACTTTCCCGAAGATTTTAGGCAGCATCTAGGTATCAAATCCCAGGAAAACCAAGCGAGTTATTTAATACCAGCTTTTAATTTTTACAGGCAAAACCATTGAAGTTAATCTATTTTTACTGAAATACTAAGGCACTGTTTCCCTGCTCTTGCTAGTCCCCAAAACGTTGACCGTTCCCATATTATTTTGGGTGATTGTTATAGTTAGCTATTAGCTATTGCCCCTTTGTTTATTTTAAAATGTAAACCTACTCCAGGATGTAGCAATTATGGATGCTCTGTTATAAGCAGTGTGCCATCAACATTGGTTGTTATGACAAATGGCTCGAGCTCTGTTAGCCTACATGAATGGGGACTCAAGGGTGAGGGGACTCACCTCATTATGTGATATAAAATGACTATTGTAATAGATAAGAAAAGATAAAGTGCTTAATTGCATGCTCCTTCCATGCATGTGTCAATTACCAGCAGACTTTCCCATAACTCTATCCACAGATATTAAACCATATTTGGACTATTGAGATTTCTCACTAATGTAAAGTTGAAATTTAATCTCTTGGTATTCTGTGACAAAGAGCCAGTGACACTTAAAACTGTATTTATTTTATCCAACCACTGCACATGCTACCAAAATACACTTTTGTTTTCTGGTAGCGTTTAAATTATTTTTAAAATCGTCACAAAAATTAGAGTAAACTCATTCAACTGTTTTGTTTTGATTTTTAATTCTAAAGCTATTTTAAAGTCAATGCCACGTCAGCAGAAGTCAAAAGAAATCCAGATTATATTGTTGAGAAAATCAATCTGCCAATAAGGAATCTATACGGCTGTCAGATTTAATTTTCCAGCACACGTTGATGAAACTGTCACTGATAAAAAGGGCATTATTCGAGCCATTTACATGGCAGTTTAGACACCTATATTATAGAGGAAGTCTAGGGAAAGCAAAGTTCCTCTAATTTATTCATCTTACTGAACCCTCTCTGGACAAGGCCTCCTTACTCATGACATAAGGTGTTCTGGCAAATGAGTCTCCTACTATTCAGGGCTCCAAACTTGGGCAACATCAAAACAGCTCCTTTCTGTCTTCCTGATCAGAACACGTTGTGCCACCAAAGTACTTAACAAGGATAATATACATAATATAATATACATAATATATCACCTAGAATGATACCTTCCCCAAAGTCTCAGGGAAATTAAACTTGCCTAAATAGACTGGATAATTTGGGTTGGAAGGGACCTTAAAGATCATCTAGTTACAATGCCCTTGCCACAGGAAGGTACACCTTCCACTATAGCAAGCTGCTCAAAGCCTCATCCAACCTGGCTGTGAACACTCCCAGGGAGAGGGCATCCACAACTTCTCTGGGCAACCTGTTCCACTATCTCACCAGTCTCACAGTAAGTAATTTCTTCCTTGTATCTTATCTAAATCTACCTTCTTTCAGTTTGAAATCGTACCCCTTGTCCTATCACTACACTCCCTGTTAAAGAGTCCCTCCCTATCTTTCCTGTAGGCCCTCCTATTTGCCATGTTTGTTCTCCTAGTCTTTTCTCAAGTGGAGAAGTGTGTGTAATAACATGGTTTTATTTGTTTTGTACTTCTTAGTTGAGTTTCTTGGGAAAAACAGATCTACATAATCTCTCCATCCACTCCAGCTTCTGAACTTGCTGAGCAATTTGAGCAAAGCCAGACAGAGAAGTACACGCCTCAGAGGTGTTACATCCCTGCAGTTTCCTGAAAATCACCATTGGACAAGGGAGAGGGATCTGTCTTACTGCCATCACTGATGGAGCCACAGCGTGAACGCCATGTTGACAGGATTCAGCCATCATCAGCAGAAAAGCAAAAATGGAAACCAGATCCACGTTCCTGTCACAGCACTTGAAAAACCGGTCTGTTGGAGGTTATGTGAAGCGCAGCTTACCCCAGCCCTATCATCTGTGTTTCTGATTTCCTCCTTTTGTACCTCCCCTATGAAGCACACTGCACTTGCTTCTTTCACAAAGTACAGAATCTTGACTAAATCTTGATTGTTTGCTGAATGACACATCTACGTCAGAAGGGAAAGATGGAAAAACATGGCTTCTCTTTCACCGACGTAATGCAAGATACTTGCTTGAGAAAAACAGTAGTTTGGGAGAGGAAAATATCATCAAAGCCAGGGGAAATAGGATATTTGCTCAGTTCTGATTGGTATCTGGTCAATCCAGTCAGCTGTGACAAAGGAAAGCATTATAGCAAGGGACAGAGAACCACAATTCAGCCAGGGCAGGAATGAGAGGACACAAGGAACTGAAATGAGATTATTGAGATAATGAGTGAGATGTAGGAAACCGCGAAAGACAGACACAAATAAGTTCCACTACTCAAAATGTTGCCTGCTCCTCTTTCTTATTCCATTAAAACAAATGGTCATCTAACTGTGTTTATACTACCCAAAACAAGTTAAGAAACTATGCAAACAATGAAACTGGGGAGAAAGGTGTTGACTCTGGAGCAGTCTGTACGACCTTTTGGAGATGGTTACACGTCCTTGGAGCCTATGCACAGTTCTTATACCTCTGCCAACATGCCAGGAGAAACACAGACTGCTTCTGGAGGTAAGTAAGTAAGACTGAAGCTTTGTACTACTATGCTTCAGTGGAAGATTCTGGAAATTGCCACCATCCTGTCATCCCAATACTTTTCGTCCCAACTCTCAAGTGTCCTCTCTTCTCTGTCATGACAGCACTTAAGCCCAGTGCATCACTTCTCTCTCCCACTACTTCTTTTGTTCTAGTTCTTGTACTTCTGTGGCATTCACCATTTTTATACTTGTTGTAGGGAATCTCAACACTATTATGCCTTAATAATCATGCTCATCAGGAGGATATAGATTCCAAGTTATGCTAGCTCAAATCCAGCATAATTCCAATGATGGTACATGGATGGATGCTATTTATAGGAAACCACTAGTTGGTCTTAACCCAACGAAGGTAAGTAACAGTAGCGTGAGCAATGAATACTGCTTGAACAACTAATCCCTTCTTCTTGTGTTGACTTGAAACCTGACTCAGACTTCTGCTGCTGGACTGCTGCTACCACAGAGCTGTAGGACAGCAGCTGTGACAGAGAGAAGTGACGCCCCATCAGAGCTCCACCTCGCTGCCCTGGCAAAGCCCACACTCCCATCCTCTGACCTCCTCACAGTCTCACGAATGCAGGCCACAGTCTGCAAGATGCACCAAGTGGCAATTGCTGCATGAGGGTAGGGAAAATGTCTGAGAACAAAAAAGGAGATAAATTGCTGGTGGGCTTGAAAAATGAAGATAAGGTGAAGGAGAGAGACCTTGGGGTACCAATTGCTAGACTTACTTGCACAGTGAAAATATCAACTTCTGTCCCCATAGAAAGAGTG
>NW_008585138.1:29364-38838 GCF_000691845.1 Merops nubicus
AGCAACTTATGGATTACAACTCACACTCAGGTGCAGTTAACCCAGGAGGTGGTTATCAAAATGCCAGTTACTCAGGCAGTGCCAATAAAGTAATCAGAGGGACAACTATCTTATTCATGTCCTAGTATGTCTTAAGGAGAGGCCCAAGAACTGTAGAGCCAAGTGGAGCTGCAAGTCTGAACAAAAGCTCAGACAGATGTTAGAGTAGACTGCAGAAAGTCAAGAGTGTCATTTTAACCTACACCTAATTATACCTTTTTCATAAGTTCCCCTTTTCTGAATTCCTCCAAAGGAAAAATTACCCAAAATGTATGTATGTGTCTGGGGAAAAAACAAACAAACAAACAAACAAAAACAAACAAACAAACAAACAAACAAAAACACCCAACAACTTAGCACTTCTTGCTATAAATCAGATGTGAAACCTTGCCTTCTGATTGGTAGTGGTTGGTGGTTTTTTGTTTGTTTGGTTGTTTGGTTGGTTGGTTTTTTAAACTTTACAGCACTTAGGGTAGTACACAAAGGGTCATGCCCTTTCTTTCAGCATTAATGTGAAACAGTGCAAGTCCAGTGAAGGTGCAAAGCTGTGTGTCACTGCTGGTCAGGTAAGGCTAAATGCATCCTGCAAGCTACTCACTGTTAAAGTCAATGTTAGAACAACTGAAATAATTTAAGCAACTCATACTCCAACTGCACGAAGTTTAGCCAGTAAGAACGACTTAAAAAAAAAAAGACAAAAATCTACCAACTAGGCTGAGCCGCCATCCTCTCCATGTAATCCTTGGCCATGCTGATGGCCTCAATGTTTTCCGGGTAGAGCACACAGAACATGGCCAGGGCCCCGAGGTTGTTGCCGTAAATCTCGTTCCACCTAGCGCTGAACTCCTTGGGGTCCCAGGGCGGGAGGTACTCCAGGGGGCTGGACAGCATCGTCTGCACGGCCTCAGCCAGACGGGCGGCGATGTGCCGGTGCGTGGTGGCCGCCTGGAGGCGCAGCGCCTCCACCTCCCCTCTGGAGAAGTAGAGCATGGGGTAGCTGTCGTAGTTGGCGTTGACGAAAGGAACCATGGCGTCCGGCTCCTCCCTGGCACCGCAGGCAAAGGCGAAGCAAATGGCGTGTATGAAAAACACACTTGGGGCTCCCCGTGTGTGAGTCCTCATTGTGGCATCAGACCTCCAAGTCTCAATGGCAGCCAAACCATCTTTGAAATATCCTGTGGTAAATGGACGAGAAAGAGAAAGTTAGAAAATTACTCCGTCAGATGCCATAATTCAGGATGCTCTCTAGGAAATGTGATTCCATCTGGGCTTTAAGAACCCTACAGATTGTCCAGGTAGCCTTCAGATCATTTCTAAATGAATACTTCAGGCAAAATACCTAATGATCAAATCATCCTAAAGAAAAACCTGTACACTTTGAGGAAAGCTCCTCCCTCCCACTTCTTTCCCTCTAGTAGCTGATACTGACAGCTCTTGTGCTTGAGATTTCAAATAATTGCAACGACGCCTAGCATGAGGCAGTGCTGACTGTACTGGCAAGCAGAGAAGTGTGGGAGGGGAGGAGGAAGGGGGTGAGCTGGGGAGGTTGTGCTGGCGGCAGCCAAGCCTGCGTGCTGCCTTGGCTGATGTTACCAGCTGGAGAGGGAGGGATGAGGAATGCTGGAGGTTTGCGCCGGGGTCATTTTATACGGTGCTTGAGGCCTCCGGTTCTGACACGTCCTCGTTTGCAAAAAAAAAAACCAAGTTCAGAAAGAAAAACGATAAAGATAAAGCAGCAGAGCCTTAGGAAGACAGATGAAATACCTTGCCTTCAGGGCATTTAGGGGCTTTGCATTATTACCGTTACTGTTATTATTATGAGGGGCTCTCCATTTTGCATGTGGAGATTTACTGCCAGATACGAAGAAGGCTGAATGTTGAATTCCAGTGTGTATTTTCCTGCCTACATGACTTCTCAAAATGTGCTCAAGTGGCCAATCTATGCAAGGGTTAAATTCAAGTAAAACATAGTAAGTTCCTTCATTAAAATTACCAGCTATCTAGCCTGAAGTCTCAGATGAAACATGGCCACGATCCTCCAGAGGGAAGCCAGCAAATTCCAAGAATACTTCTGAGGGGAAAGGTTACAGCAAGCAGACCCAAGAGAGACAGTTTTATGTAAATAACGAACAGTAGTTTTCAATTATTAAAAGGAAAAATAGACAGAAGGAAAGAAAACCTAAAAACAAATATGAAATCTTTTTTTCCATGGAAAACCTGTTTCATAGGATTCAGTCATAAAGCTCGTAAGAAGCTGAAGTACAAAGCAACCTTTTATTTCTCCCCACAGCTTCCTACCTATAGATGCCAAAATATTCAAACAGAAACCTAGGCTGCTAAAACCTTAGAGATCCACATCCTGATTCAACAACATCATTAATATGTGCAAGGACAATGAGAAAACCTTGACAGACTGGGTCCCTCCATGACTACTGGGTGCACAGACCCTCGAGGTGCATGTGTTCACCTCCTGAAATCAATTTGGGAGTAAGCATTTTTGGCCAGAAAGTACATCTTCTCTTCTGCATTCCTGTCTAGGGTAAAAATTATATTGCACCCTGTAACTGCCTACATTTACATATTACAGTGCATACTATAATTACTTTAACAGAGCTTAATGGAAGATGACATTTTCATAGTATTTTAAGTAAATTTTGCCCTTTTTTGGAAGTAAACCAATCATTACAGGATACATTACGCACATCACAGGGTGGTTTATTTGTGAATACTTCTACTATATCTACATAGTCTCTCAGCACATATACACATACAGAGAAAGATGCACCACAGTTTATCCAGACATACAAGTGTACTCCTGTTCTCTCCTGTCTATAAATAAGGAAAAAAATACAACAGTGTATTTTGAAAGGAAGAAGGTAAAAGCCAGCCAATCCAGTACATTATGTTTGAAATGTGATGTCATTATTTTAACTGTTGAAAATGGCTGGTTTTTCATAATTAAAAAAACCCACCATTTTTTTAAAGCCTCTAGAACTGGGAGCAGAGGAAAGAACCTAAAAATATATGACCAAAATGCAAAAAATGTCTCTAACATTTTCTCTGATGATCATACATTGAAAGAAACTTCCCAGCTTACACCATCAGAAAAAAAATCTAGCTAGCAGTAAGGACTTCATGCATTCTTTTCCTTGGTTTGATTTCTCTAAATACTTCTGCACATCAGTGAGAATTAAGCACATACATAAATTTAGGGATGGCTTCTGCCCCCACATTAGGGAATACACAGTAAGGTTCCCGAGAACTCCTCCTTTGTAGATCTGGACATACATTTCTCAGCATTTCACCACCGTCAAACACCTCCAGTTTCGTCTAAAATTCATAGTCTGTATTTTCAATAACACCCATTCAGTAACACCCCTCCCCCATTTTCTCACTTATACATGTGTGCATTTAACAGAGAAGGTAAACCCCTCGTTTACCTTGTCCATGAGAAGCAACCACCATACTATGCTGTTTAGACTAACAAAAGCATAACCGGACAAATCGATCTATAATATATTCATAAGCATCATGTCCAGAGTCAAGATCTGGAAGGAAGTCAACAGGCAGAGACAAAAGCAGGACTACAAAGTCATGCTTACTTATTCTTGATTAAGCCACACCAACACCCTTCCTATGATATGAAGACAATAACCCACGGCAGTCACGACTGGGTAAGGACACAGAGCCCTGTCCCATAACTTTGCAGGACTCAGCCTGGTGTGACTGGTGGATTGGAGAAGGCAGCTAGAAAAGGAGTCCACCTTCCTTTCCATGGAAACCTCTGTGGAGGCACCAGCCACAACTAAGTGGAGGGAACTGCTGATGCAAGGCCCCAGGATGGCAAGACTATGAGTCAAATCGTTCTACAGAGAGCAAGGGAAAAGACAGATGTTCCACATTTTGTCATCTGTAATGACCTTAAAAGCAGGACCAGCAAAAGTAATAATGAAAGCAATCACAAAGCTCCAAACAGAATAAACATATGGATTTGCAATAAAAACTGTCACCCAGATAGTGAAGAAATACAAACTGGATGGTTCTGGATACAGTCACAAAAAACCACCCCTGCAAGGACTTCAAATGGCAGAACTGCCTTCAACCACACACATCATCAAGCACTTAATTGACTAATACTAGATGTGACCACACACTTCATTGCCTTACTGACTCATTCAAGGTAACTCTGTAGGGCTGATGGGCATGATCACCATTCCTCAGCTCAGCAGCTGTTTAGGAACTACGCTGATCGATAAGATACATATAAAGCCACTTCAAAAATTATCATGTGGTTGCAAAAGAACCAAAGCACCTTCAGAAGAAGAAAGTGACAAAACCCAGCAACATCTAGGAACTATTTAGAATTCATTACAATGGTATACACATACCTCAGGGGGGAAAAACCAAACCACCAAGCCAAAAAAAATTGAAGCAGAATGCACATTCAACTGTGTTGAACTCTGTATTTTGAGGTTTCCTTAGTTAACTTACTTGCATACTGAAAGCTAAAGAAATGCATAGGATGGTTCAAAGACATGCATATGAACCTTGATTATCTGCATAGCTGAGGTGAAGCCAGGCAGGTATAGATAACTGGCTGCATAAGCTCCAACTTGGCAGTTGTGAGTGAACCTGCCACAAGTTTGTGTGATACACAGGGCTCAAACGAATAGGAGCTGGGGCCTTCTGATAGCTGAAATTGCACTCACAATAGCATTTTTTAAAGTTAAAAGAATTTCTTACTCTCATATTACACTATGTCATTACCAGCCAGATCTTCCAAGTAAAACTTTACCAAGCAACACAACCTTTTCTGAAAATGAGAGGGTTTTATTCAGCTTGGAAACCATGACCTGATAAAGTATTAAAAATTAAGAGGAGAGTGAAGGATGCTTGACCATGGAAGAAAAGGCTAATATACAATGGGCTTTGAAAAGGTTGTCACTTAGACCTAGATTGAAAAAGCATTTGTCATGATTTCCACTCCATTGCCAGCAGAAACAAACAGCAAAGAACACCAATTATTCTAGAAAAAACTGACTAAATCTTAACTATTTCAGTTCTCCCTATCTAAACATCAATGAGTAGATGTTCAACTGCAGGAAAAAAATAGGATTGTAAAACTCATGCCAGTAACTGAACTGGACATTGTTTTATGCAAATAAGTTCACCAAATAAACTTGGTTTGATGCTCTATTTAAATAAAAAGAGACACCCTGTTTACTGCTGCCACTTGTACCCAGAAAGAGCACTCCAGCAGTGAAAGCAGAGGAGTGGGAGATGGGCAGCGGAGGGGGGTGAGGAAAGGACAGCACTCTTGGGATCATCAGCTGGCACACCTATCCTTCTTGTTTTTATTTTTGTAATGATCCACGTGTAAAGAATTGTGGCTTTCTGCAGTATCAGTTCTGACGAGCCACTGTTCTTTATGGATGCTTTTTGCTGGGACAATACTCATACCACTTCTTAAAATGCAGCAATTGTAGGTTTCTCTGCTAGCATCTCCAATGACTCACCTCCAACATGTGTATCTCATGAAAATTCACAGCCAGGAACAGAAAAGATGAGATTTCTGGTGATTAAAACCTCCATGAACTGCAGGCATCACAACATCAGAGATTACTCAGGTTTCTGAATAAAAGAGCTTCCCAGAGCCCAGGGCTAGCACATGGACAAGTAAGCCCACTCAGTCACATCAGGAGTGACTGTCACAGCACACAGCCTGCACTTGCTGAGGCCTTGGGCCCCCCTCTACCTCACTGTATAACCTGTTGAGGTCATGGGCCCTCTTCCACCCCACTGTGTGACCCACTGAAGTCACAGGCCTTTACTTTGCTGTGTACCCTGGGGAAGGCTAATGCTCAAATAGGAACAGGAGTCTCCAGACAGAAGTAGGTGTATGGAGGTACACCCTTGGGCTTCCCACTCCTGTTCTGTCTTCTCCTTCTAGGTTGCTCAAGAGATGCTGTAAGCAAATTCCTGGCACCATGGCTGTGGATATGCTGGCTTGCCTCTGAATCCCCCCCACCCAAAGTGCCTAGCTGCCTCCAGAGAGGTAGAGAAGCCCTGACACTCAGCTCAAGTACCCAATCTCTATGCCTGTAAGGAAAAAAAATAAAATTTAAACTCAGAATTACTATTTAAAAGACTGATCCCTAAAGATTTCACAACTTTTTGTCTTTTTTTGAGGGCAGCTCCTGTTTTCCACAAAGGGTACAGTTCTTATTATTGCCAGCTGAATTACCTTTATAAGTGTTTGGATAAGAACTGTGTTCAAATATTTAATTTTTACCTCAGACAAGCTTAGACAATCACTTCTGAATTAGCAAAGACTTAACTTGCGTAATTTTTTTAATCACTTAATGATAAATTATTGAACGTGAAAGCAAACTTTTCCTACTTTTTTTTTTAATACTTGTAATGGTAATGCTCAATTTCATGTTGAACAACAGTGCCACTATACTTTTGTCACAACCTAAATTACATTACAAGTTCACCTTGTTAAGCCATTCAAATGTACTGGTATTAAAAATAAAATAAACAATTTTAGTGCTCGATTCTAAAACAGGTAAGAGAGTCAGATATTTTAGCAAGAAGTCATCAACCGCTGGCAACATCTGCTGCCATACCAGTGCTATGAAACTAACAGGTAACGTTGCAATGAGATGCACATGGTACCTTGTCCCATTAAATGGAAATAGGTGAGCAACTTTTTGCACTGACAGTGACAGCTGCCAAAACATAACACAAGGACTGCTAGGTTAAATCACAGTGAAGAAATGCAAATTTCTGTAGAAACTATTTTTTGGCACTTCCTCAAATAATTAGCAAATCTTTTCATACACACTGCAATTGACTTTGCTGACGGTAAGAGAAGCAGCATCTATAAAACTGAATTAATCAGCTGGAAATGGTAGTGGTTTAAAATCATTACTCTTATCAATTATAAAACTGTTTAGACCAACAATGTCAGTTTTACCACCGATCTAAATACTTTGCAAACCTATTTTAAAATGGGAGAGCAATTAAGTACCCTAACTGAATTCAGTGGCATTTAAGTACTAAAAAATGCAGGGTAAGTCCCCAAAAACAGAGATGAAAGGGTCAACAGAGACCAATTCCCACCTATATTGCCATTTGGTTCCTCCTGACTCACAGGAGCATATCTGACGGAGTGAAATTAGGAGACAGAGTGGGACCAAGAAAACTATAAAGTTATCTTTGTACTGTCAAAATCACTATAAATCCATTGACCCAAGTCACAGGCTGTGTATTTTCCACACCAGCAAGTAGTACTGATGAGTCCCTCAACGCTGCAGGGCTAGACAGCAGTGCAGGAAACTCCTGCGTCCCGAGATAAGAGCAGCTGGGAGTCCTTCCTTCAACCACCTTTTGGTCAGTAAGATAAAACCAGTGACCATCTGCCTCTCCAATAAAAATGCTGGAAAGGTGTAAAAATAAATAAATAAATACACAACCAAGCAATTATATAAATAAAATGATTGCTTACAGCCTGAAAAATATCTATTACAACCTTAACCACCAGGGGACATTACTTCATTTTTTCCTCTGATTTTTTTTACCATGAGAAATATGCTATGTCACAATTATATAATGTCAAAGGTATCTAAAAGCTTAAATACTGAAATCCCAAATCAAATCTACAAGAAATAAAATACAGCTCAGGTTTCCAGGTGTTAGTATTGCACTTGTTCTGAAGGGATCTGAAATGTCTGGAAAGAAGTTTTGTGTCCATGTCTGAGTAACAGCCGTGCTATGAAAATCATAAAGGCAATCAGAAACAGCGAGTCCCTATAGCAATTATTGGTATATGACATCATGTCAGTAGTGAGGATTTAAACTCGTGCCTGTCCTTTGATCTATGCACAAAATTCAGTGGATCTACTCAGAGCAGCACAGAGCCCTGTGAGAGCATCGTTCTGGGAGAACGGAGGGCTGCATTCACTCTCTCCCATGTTGCAGGCAGGACAGCAGCTGCCCAGTGTTTGTACAGGTTCACAGTAGGATGTGTAAGGTACCTGGGATGGAAGTTGCACCCACTTATTCCTCACATTTAAAAGTCTATTTGTCTACGTTACTGCCATACGTATAAATTAACAGGGCATGCACACATGCACACTAAGTGCATAACCTCCTCTCTGCCTCAAGCAGAAACAAGATTTAAATTGTCTGCATGCCCAAACCATAATCTAGGAATTTGGAATTTTCTTCTACTTTACAATGTATCCTAACATACAAATGCTTTCTCAATAATTTTTTGGTTGCATTAACATTACTATTCCTATCCCTTACTGGGATCCTTTATTCCATACTTTACTGTACAGAATGAGTAATTTTGATATCTAGAAACCTGAAGGTGATCATTCCCAACCAGTACAGACATGCCCGTTCAGGCATTCATGTTCAGTGGATGAAAGCTCAGTCACTTTTACCATCAAAGGCACAGAACTATAAGCTACCACAGAAAGATTTCCTTTAGAACACCAGCATTGTATCCCATGCTGAAGCACTTTAAAAGGCCATTTTGATAATTTAAAATAAAGTGGGTTTTTTCTCAGAGATGTTTTCACAGATGCTAACACTAACAGAAGACAGTTTGAGAATGTTCATATAGGCCAAAAGGATACATTAACTGCCTTTATCTGTCCCGGAAGTCAATCGAACCACTCATCCACCTATTAAACTGTTACAGCATGTAGGGCACTCCAGGGGCCCAGGACTGTGCAAGTAACAGATGCTGCAGAAATACAGAACAAAAGCACCTGTAACAATGTGGGTGGTGAAACAGTATTCATTTGGCAGAGGCCAGCAAGTAACGTATCTTTTCAGCCCTTGCATGTAGACCCACGCAGGGGGTCTGTAAGGCTGTGAACCTTTTGCTGTGGGGTATCAGAAATGATGTTTGGGGTTTCCTCTGAGAGCGGCCTACAACCCAGAAGTGCAGCTGTGCCTCACAAGAGGAAATGAGCAAAGGAAAAATTTATCTGAGGTAACCAAGAGCAGGGTCCCTACATGGACCAAGTGGTACAACCACGGTGGGCAGGAAGAGCTGGAAAACCTCAGAGAGTGATTGCAATGCCGAGAGGTGTAAAGGACAGAAAAAAAAATTGATACATGCAAAAGTGGAAAGCCAACTTTAGTGCAGTCAGAACAGCATTCCTCCTTCTGCCTAATCCAGCCCACTCAGACTGCTGCATGCTGTGCAGCTCCCCTCACTTTTTTAGGGGGCCAATTACAGCACCAGAAACTTCTGGTACCAAGACTAGTATTTTCCGTTCTGACTCTACCTTCTATCCTCTTTTCCAACTAGTATTGTTGGCCTTGACCTTTACTCTTCCAAATATTTGTAAATGTTTTAAGTCCCCTGGCCTGTTTCTCTCCTCTACTACATATAATTAACAGTTTTAATCATTC
>NW_008585138.1:38869-43214 GCF_000691845.1 Merops nubicus
TTTAATTGTCCTTTATTCAATTGCCTCCCAGATGTTAGAAACAAGTAAGTCCTTCCGCTGGAGTTTTACAAAACCAGTTTTCACTCTTTGTGCATCTATAACTATCTACAGACTCCAGTAGCTGAAGATACCAAATAAGTATTTGTAAAGCATTTTCACAAGACATCATATAAACAGACAGGGATTCTAAAACTCACCACAACCTTCAGTTGCTATGGGATCAAAACTCATTTTCACTATGTTTCCATATCCTATTTATGACCCCATCATGCATACAAAACTATATTAAAGTTTTATTTACCGGTCATGTTAAAGTATTGTGACAGCATGTGAGCACCAGCAAAGTCCACCTATGCTAGTCAATTTACAAAACTAAAAAGACTGCAATCTAAGCAATTTAAATCAACACTTGCTTTTATATTACCTACATATAATCTTACAATGTGTGTATGCAGACCCTAGATGTATATTTGCACAGAAGAACATTTTCTGTTTGCTACAGGATAAATACCGCTGTGTTTGTAGACCTGAATTGCAGCACCCTACCTGGTAGTTACCTCTCTCTGCAGATCAATATGCTGTTCATTATTATTGGTACAAGTCTGTTGTTACCTCTTCTGCTTTCATCTGTAACCTCATTATCTAGTTTATATATATATATATAGATGGATAGATATAGCATATAGTTCCTCTTTCTCTCTCTCCCCTTAGATTTAATATATATATATATATATACACACACACACCCAGATGCAGCTGATTTTTTCAAGGTACAAACTTAGACAGTAAAACGTCTTATGCTGTAGTTCCTTTGGAGTTATTACTGTCCTGACTGCACCCCAGAATACTCTTGATAAAAGCAGAGTATCCTTGATAAAAAGTGACAATTATAGCTGGTGTGAGCAATTTTTTGCAAGTAGGTGTCAACACAACCCTTAAATTACAGGTTATTTTTTAAATTTAGAATCATATAATCTCACTTTTGATTTTGAGTTGTGCAGGTGTGGTTTTCACAGCAGAACTGAAACCTGACACTGTTTTGGCAAAAAGTGTGATGCACCACAGTTGCAAGGATCTAATGAAATCCACAGAAATACTTCTAAAGAACTTTTTTAAATACTTCAGTAACTCTAGGCAGCCATCCGATTAGAAAATTTAAGATGGCATACAAGGTTTACAAAAAATAATATTTTTAACATTTTTGATTTAAAAACTCCAAACACCACAAAATAAGAACATAAACCAGGACAACTGTGGTGAAAGAACTATTATGTGTGCATAATGGCTGCATTGTGCTTAGGCTTTCACACCTGACCATGTCCCAGGAGTGGATGAAAGCGTGATGTCAGCCCCTGAGGTGATGCACACTCCCAGCGCTCTGTCCTTCATGTCATTCCCAAAATGACCAGACCCCTCTGGTCACCTCTCTGCAACCAACACTTCTAAACATCTTGGAACAAAGCACCCATGAGAAAGGTCCCAGATGACATCAGCTAAATTTTCTTTTTCCTCAGAGGCTTTAATCCCCTCCTCTGCTCAGTTCCCATCCTGCTCAGCAGAGAACCGAGTCCAGCCAAAGGGCAGTGCACCAGGGTTTGGGGTTTTTGATAATGCAGCTCTGTCACACCTCACCCTATCCCAGATGGGCTTAGCTGGGCTAACAGACATCGCCAAAAAGCTTACCCACCTACACAGAAAATTAGCTCAAAGGAAGGGCTTTCTGCCAAATATTGAGTCTATTTAAATAAATATGACTATGGTCTTGAACACAAACTGGCACCATGGTTTAACAGCTTTAGGGGACTGCACTACTGTAATGAAGCTCTCTTATCTGCCTCAGATGAATGGAGACAGCAAAGAAGGTGCTAATAGCCAGGACAAACTTGCTGCTGAGATATCATATTTAACAATTAAATACAACTTGCTGAGCACAAGTCATATTCTCTTTCAGTCACCTGGTACTTGGATTACCATGTCTAATCCAGGAAACAAAAGTTGCAGGAAGTTGTTTCTCTCTTAAAAGTTTTTAATCCCTTAAGAGATAAAAATAAAACCAAAAAACCCAAAAACAAACAAACGAACAAAAACCCCAAAAAACAGGGAAACCAGGCTTTATTTCTTGCAAGATGTTCAGGAACAATAGCATTAGTAACTAAATTTCTTTCTGCTCATTGCTAGAGCATGTTGGTGGGTGCCAGATGTGCAAGTTTCCACACACAAGCCTAAGAATGTGACTTAGTTTTAGCTAAAAGTAATCAATTCTGAGAGAAGGGACACTTCAGTTTTGCAGACTCATTTACAGCCTCCTTTAACCCTAGCTACCACTGCTCAGACTGCTGGGTACTGATGGATGTGACTATTTCTCCACCAACATATAAACTCACCACGTTCGTTCACAACCCAACAGCTGCCTGGTGATGGGAATGACTTTCTACCACCACTGATCCAGGCTTTGCTGGAATTAAGTTTTGAAAAAGCTTATGTATGTGCTTGCTGTTGTCGTACTTGAGGAAAAGAAATGGTACACCCAGACCTCAGGAGCACAGGGTTTCAAAGGGCATGAGCCTTTAGAAAGTACCAAACCTAAGATGTCACCCTAAAACTGCCTTTCAGCTATTCCTTTTTATTTATGAATGCAACGTCTGAAAACCACATGTGTTTATCTGGCTAAACATTACATCTTCCTCTTCATCATGTTGAGGACTTTTGCTAAATATCTAGTTAGAATACCTAACATACACCGTAATAAAAGCTGAGCTTGCTCAGGCAACCAAAATCTATCAACTTTTACCACAGGCAATCAATTTGTCCAGTTCACGTATTTCTTTCTTTGCAACCTGTCTCTCTATGACTGAAGAAGAGATTTTAAAAGAGTTTGCCTATGAATATGCAGTGGAAAACCAGCACCAAGTGTCTTCTGAGGTCAGTCTCCACAGTAGAGGATGCAGGCGTGTTTATACACTACTCTCATCTCTTGCTCTTGTATTAAATAACACCACTCAGTTTTTTTCATGGCAATTAAACATTACGCAAAGTATCACAATGCTTAAAAAAAAAAAAAAAAACAACAAAAGCAAGCTCTTATTTTAAATAATAGGAAAAGAAAATGACATTTTCTTAAAGTATCAGTAGCTCTTTCTCAGTAAAATATGCTGTGATTATTATATTTCAGTTTTGCTTCTAAAACTTCTAGTGAAGTTTACAGAATTGAGAAAATGCCAATCCAGAGCTGCTACTTTGTTGACTTCCACTAAAAAAATTAGCTAATTTAGGTCACTGAAGAAACACATATAAGCAATGACACACAGCAAAAGAACTCATAGCTGAAATAATAACTTAGCGCTTCTGTGGAAAAATGCACCCAAGGATCTCCAAGCAGTTATGAAACAAATTAATTAATTAAACTTCTCAACACCCTTGTGAAGCAAACAAGCACATTTATCTGTTTTATGAGGAAGGAAACAGAGACATGGAGAGGTGGAGTGACTTGCCTGAGGCTACCCAGCAAGAGTCTTTCAGAGTAATAAACAGCATCTGAATTATTGATTCCCACTGCTGCCCTTCAGCTGAATTGTTCCTTTTTGAAATACTGCAATGAGTTATAATAACTTTTGGCATGATAATCATAATGTGGCAATATTTAGCCGAGATTTTCTTTGTCTTTGTTTTGACTATATTAAAACTTCAGTGTTATTTAAATTGCAGTTGATCTTCTTAGGTTGACCAAAAATCTCCAACTAGTTGAGCAATATTTCCCATACTTCACTCACAATTGTATCTATTTCTTACATTGCCATTGCTTATGTCCAAGAAAAAGAAATCACCCCACCTTGAAAATGCAGGAAAATATCACAGCTTCATACTCTTTCAAGAGGAAATGACAGAAAAGCAGAGAGAATGGCTACTTTCATTCATACCAAACTGAATTTTAAGAGTTGCCACGAGATGCAGCAAGTGACGACACACGGCTTCCATGCGATACTAGTTAAAGGAGCTGCAACGTGCCGAGGAGATTGAGCTCCGCGAGCTAAAACCTGTGGTCCCAGGTGCCTTACGGCTTTTCCAACGACAATAAAAAGCGGCAGGAAGTTGCGTCGAGAAAATCTCTCTTTCCTTGTCTGTCTCATCTTCTCTAGGTGCGAGGCAGAGATGCTGCAACTTACCTTTCACACACGCATGTTTGGAAGGCGTAACTCGGGTGCAAACGGCTCGGAGGCTCCTGCCGTGCTGGTGCTAGGGAAGAGCAGAAACCGGTTACACACGGCGCCCGGCGGCGAAGCCTCTAACAGAGCGAGCCCGGTGCCCCGCACGCACCTCTCCCGGTGGGCCGCGCTGCCGGCGGCTC
>NW_008585139.1:0-1125 GCF_000691845.1 Merops nubicus
ATCGATCCAGCCTGGCCAGATCCCTCTTAACTCTCAAGCAGATCAACAGCCCCACCTAACCTGGTGTCACCCGCAAACAGACTGAGGGTGCTCGATCCCCTTGTCCAGATCATTGGTAAAGATTAAGCAGAACTGACCCCAGCCCTGAGCTCTGGGGACACCACTAGTGACCAACTGCCAGCTGGGTTTAACTCTGTTCACCAGCGCTCTCTGTGCCTGGCCACCCAGACAGTTTCTATCCAGCAAAGCATTTGCCTGTCCAAGCCATGAGCAGCCAGTTTCTCCAGGAGAATGCTGTGGAAAATGGTGCCAAAAATGCCAGGATATTGCCATGTCTGATGTCAAAGATGCTCCAGGTTTCCCCTGCCACAGCTCTGCTCAGCTGTGGTGCAGGCTCCAGCACTGCCACAGCCCTTCCACTCCTTTTCTTGTGGCCCTGCTTAGCTTCATGACTTCACTCCGAGGTCACACACCCACCCACTCCTCACCCCAGCCTTCATGCCTCCAACCAGTGACATGAGCTCCTTGAGGAGCCCAGGTGCCCAGTCATCCCTTGGGGTCGTTCTCCTTGGCCCCACACGGATCTCCCAGATCCTCTCCCCACTGCAAAAAAGCTGGTGAGGACCATCCTCCAGCCCAGCCCCTCCATCCCTGCTGGGCACAGGCATCCTGCTGGCCTTAAACTCCCGGTGCTTTCCACCACGGCCAGCCCTGGCTGCGTGCCTCCAAAGGCTCCTCTGGCTAAAAGGACACCAGTCATGGAAGACCCGGCGTTTGTCTGGCTAATTTCCACTGGAATCAGGAAGCTGGGGTTCCAGGGAGAAGTCATGAATGAAGCGAGCTGGCCCTGGGCTCCGTGCAGACCGAAGGCATTACGAGCCTACGCGACGTGTAATTAAATTGGGGACCTCAGGGCCACAGGATGCCAAAAATACCCCCGGCTTTGAAAGGAGATGAGACGAACCCACCGAGGGCGGGCTCCGGGGTGGCTGTTCCACGGGACCCCGCGCCTGGCACAGGACCTCGCCCAGGCATCCACTGCTAGGAAATGGAAGGGGATGGCCAGGGCAGAGAGCCTGCCTCTGCCTGCAGCCTGGCCTCCTCCGGGCTGGGGCCGAGCCGCCC
>NW_008585139.1:1325-2090 GCF_000691845.1 Merops nubicus
TGCCCAGGGCTGCTGCTGCTGCAAGGTGGGTGCTTCCTGGCCCTCTGTGCCCAGACCTGCTCCCAGGCCCATGAACCCATTGGGCTTGTCCTTTTCTTGTACCTTGAGGACCTCCTCGGACGGAGGAGCTCTGAACAAAATCCCTGGCTTGGCCTCCCTGGCTGCTCAGCCAGCAGTGAGACCACAGAGCACCTGCTCTTCCCAACCCCCAGCAACAGAACCCCAGGCTCTGCAGGCCTCTCGCCAGCAGCTCCAAGGTGCTCCTGGTGCAGGAGTGGTGCCTGGCACTCCATTGGTGCCCAGGCTGAGACCATTGCCCAGCTCTACACCTCCCCGGGCAGCTGATGGGGCTGTGCCAGGGGGCTGACAGCCAGGCTGCAGTCACAGCCATCAGCATCACCTCGCACCGTGTGCCAGGGGTCAAGCTCCCACCCACCCCCACCCCACGGGGCTTGCTCCCAGCACAGCCCAGGGCTTTCTCATCCCTCTTCTTTCCCAGTTCTCTGCCCTGTTTCCGGTATTCTGGATGTTTTTCCATGTCCACTCAACCATGGTGGGCTCAGTTTCAGCAGTCTCTCTCTACCCTGGGTCCTTTGGCCAGAGTCTCCCCTTCTGACCCTTTTTACTCTGTATCTCTACAGCATCCCTGGCAAGAAGCCCACAGCTGCATTCCACGCTGGGTCAGACAGTAACTCCTGGACAGGGGATCCACTGCTCCTTGGTCTGGGGCTACCCTGATGCCTTGTTCTGCCAATGACCAGGCCC
>NW_008585140.1:0-12916 GCF_000691845.1 Merops nubicus
CAACACTGGTCCCAGTACCGACCCTTGGGGGACTCCACTAGTCACAGATGTGTTCCTTAATCATGGTAGACTTCTGTGGAGTTCTCCAACACAAAAAAAAAAATCATGATGATAAGTCAGCAAGGCCTAAATTCTCATATAATTTTCAACCATAAGTGCAGAAGGTGAAGCTTTCTGTACTTCTGTTGTTAGTGAACAGTCACTCATCTTTCCTTTTTTGTGGAAGACAATGAGGCAACTGAATTGGGAAAGTTCAGCATCAGTTTTCAGAGGATGGGGTACAAGATTTTATGCATATTCAAGGCAACCCTGTCTTACAGTATCACCAGTGAATGAGCAGATTCTAAGTAATTTTTGACAGAAGGATTCCTTAATTCCATCTCCAGTTTAATGTGACCAGCTCTTGGATGCTTACAGCTGTGTTTAAAGCAAGCAGAGTTCTCCAGACCGGCAGAAAAAGTAATGCTGCTGGGTCAGATGGATTGCCATATGATCGAACTCCCCGAGGAAGGAAGGAAAGCTTTCTATTATTTCATGCAAATATTTCTCTCTGTGGAAGCTAAACATATATGGTGTAGCAGACTGAAACTGCTGTGAACACTTCCAGTTCAGGAACAGGATCAGAGCAGACTCCTGAAATTTATTACAAATACCAAAGGCCAAAGGGGGATGAGCTGCACCTCGGAGGTGGAAGGAAAAAAATCTCCTAGGAACAAGACATAATCAACATGTCATCTACGCAAATGAACATCTCTACTCCCAGACAGAGAATTTTTTTGAAAAGGAGGGATAGAGAGTGCTATTTTGATTTATAGGAAGACTTCAGAATTCAGGGTTTAGTTGTACTTTAGCCATATAAGCTTAAGATATCACTTCTTTGAAATGCTTCAGACTTTCCTTCCTTGAAAGCTCGCATCTTCAAAATAACATCTAGTGATGTTTCATAAAACACATAAGAACAAATTGATCTAGAAGTCCAGACTGCGAACACTGAGATTAAGATAATTAACACAAAGAAAAACATAAAGCATGTTCTGATCCCTAATAAACCACTTAACCTTTTTACTTCCTGATTCACCTATCAAAGATGACTAGGGAGAAACAAAACCAACCCTGTTTATACTTCCACGCTGGATGCCACCCTCCAGGCGAAGGCCTGGCACCTTCCTGCAGGTGCTGCTCTCCTGGACCAGCGTCAGACACAGTCAACAAGGCAACCCCTGGGGAGAGGCAGCACGGGGCTGGTGCTGGCACGCCACTCTGTGCCTGCCTCGTAGCCCAGCACCTCTCCTCCTCCCTGCCCTTTGCACACCGCAGGTGTGACAGGCAGGGGTGTTTTTCTGAGCAAGTTGTATTGTTAGTGTTGGAGGCAGGGATTTTTTTCGTGTCGTGTGTTTGCACAGCACCTAGCAGACAGGGTCTGTGTTTTGGTAGGGCTACTGGAATTAAAACTTGAAAACAGCAAGTAGCAATAGAGCTACAGACACTCATCTGGCACGTTCACCCTCGGAGTCTGGCAATGTTGAAAGTTCACCGTGTTACCAGGGAGTTCCTTGAATGTCACAGCTCCTTACTCTGATAAATTAGTGTCTAATCCTAAAGGTGGCTCATTGGTTTTCAGTATTAGGCCCTTAATCTCCTTCCCTAGCTCAGGAATCTTCTCACCCTGCACAGAGAGAGATCATCAGTCATTCCTTTGCCCAGAGTTACCAAACAACATCCAATTTTTTTAGCAAAGGTGTCAACGTGTCTGTCTAAACATCTTCTGAATTTGGCCTGAAACTGATACGGTTGAAAGTCTCCAGCTCTTCCCTAAATCCTGACAGCTAGCTAACAACAAATAAAAAACAGCCTAGTGATTTACTGTGTTGATCCCACATTGTTGTGCTCTGTGTTTCTTTAAGAAAGGTGTGAGTATATGTGTAAGAGTCTTGAAATACAGTGGTTGCCATGGCAATTATCTGTGTTTAGAGAGTGGAGGGGAGTAAAGTTCCATGTAAGTGGCCAGAGTAGAGTGCAAGTTAAACATACCACTTTGCAGGTCTAAATTATGTACTTTTCTCCCCCCCTGCTAAAAATATTTGTGAAAATATGCATAGATTGTCCGATGAGCTCCAAACTATTCTTGCAACAATGCCAGATTTATGTTTTTTTCTCCTCAGTATTCCCACTTGCCTGTAAGTCCTGCGAGAATAAAGCATAAGACCTTGGCTCATGGGAAAGAGGAATTTGTCTCAACACAGACTTTGCAGAATTGCTCGACCACACTCCCATCCAGGATTTTGCTTATCTGGTTCATTTCTTGTTAATGGGACTGAGTACATTACTCTTACAAAACCAACACATCAAAAACATAGGTATAGCTAAATGGCTGTAAACATAACTGGAAGGGAATGTTATATAATTATAAATCATTGGGACAAATATCCCTTAGCATTTATATTGTGTTTTATGTTTTCTAACTATTTGCAGATTTGTTGTTATGGAACAAATGTGCATTGTGTCTAGAGCTGGAAAGTCTATGCGTCATAAATCTTGGTCCTCACGTTCTCTCTTTTCATTTATCAGACTAGATTTTTCCCCCTTTTCTCACCTTCATGAGAAAAGCATGATTCCAGACTCCACGTGCATACGTGTGGTTTGTATATTTATGTGCCAGGTGTTCAACTCTTGATGCTGGCTCTAAGGCCCCGTGCTGGGGTCTTTTGTGTTTGCATAGGAATGCTCTAATGCTTAAGGACAGTGATCATGAATGGAAATTGTGTAGTCTGATGGCTGCCTGCTCTGATTTCACAGGAATAGTATTCATCTCAGTCTCCACAAAATGAACCATGATTTTCAAAATACCCACAGGTGACATTCCATTCTGACACCTCCTGCATGTCCCAGAAGTGGTCTGTCATGGGCACTGGTAGCGTAATGAAACGAGAACACACACTTCACAGTAGGCCTGTGTAAGGAGCAACAATAACAAGAGGAATAAGTCATCCTTTAAGGATTTACAATTCCCATACAATACTTGCATTCCTCACTTTAGTATCTAGCAAACTCAGCAAAAAAAATTGTTTGACATAGCTACTCTTGAAAATGTGGCTTCTTTAAATATTAATAGGTAAACTGAAGATGGAAATACATGATTAGGTCATTTTGAAAAAGTGGATCCTGAGGCTCTGTTGGTTCCCAAGCAGGTTAGTTCCCAAGGTTAGTAAAGCAGTCACAGGTTCCAGCAGGTCTGAACTAAGGAAAGGGAGCGGTATCTACTCCTAGGTCCAGCAGTTCCATGTTCAATGACACTGAAGTTCCTTCATCCCTCAGTTTCCCTCCTATACCAGTGTTTTTAAAGTTGTAATAATCCTTCTTTACAAAAGAATGGTGAGAGTTTGTTTTGCAGGTTTTTGTGAGCTCAAGAGTAAGTTTTACCAAAAAATCAGAAATTATTTGGTCCTTGCCTCACTGTGTTTAGTCTTCAGTTTTACACATGATGCAACTGGTGACACTGATAATTCAGCTGATGAGGCAAGGAAGGCCAAAGATTACCAAAATGTGATCACAGTTAATTAAGGTGTATGGCCAGCATGATGGCTCCATGACAAGGTGGTTTGCTTGGTAAATATACTCCTTTCTGCAAGGCAGTGTGGGAAGGGTGGCATTTTAGGAGTGATCTAGGCAAGAAGAGGGTGGTGAACCGGTGGAGAATAGATGTGGGAAAGGTCTTTCATGTCATGATTACAGGTGCACTACCATCAGTGGTGTAAATATGCCATACAGGTAAATTGTGTCCTCTGCCACTATGGTAGGAACTGTATTTCCAGACTCTGAAGAATGGCAGATCACAAGCATCATACCACCTACTCACCTGCAAAAAAAAGCACTGCACCAGTATGGAACTTCCTCTGAGCTAAACTGATCCAGTAATACAACCATGCAATTGAAAGGCTCTCCCAGAACTGCCATCTCAGAAAAACCACTTTTTACAACTAGACAATGCACTCTCTTCCCTATCACCTGATTCACTTCACATCTATTGCTCTTCAGATTGTTCTCTTGATCTATCTAGCAGATTCAATGTGCATGGGAGCACAGTGTAGACTCACTGGACAGTCTGATGAGGCTGCCTATCATTGCTTGCAATATCCCAGAGCACATTAGACATTTCTTGGGGTTGGTAAAGACCCTGCCCCATAGATACTGCTGCCTAATTGTTCTGAAATTATGGTAACCTTTATGAAAGCTTAGCGATAAATAGCACTTTCCATAAGGCTAGTTTGTTCCAAAAAGTGATTCCGTGCATATGCACAGTATGACTGCTTTCTCCACAAGCTGAAGTCACATCGTCTCCTCCACTTTGTTCCTGTAGTGGTGTGCAGCAGTCGGCCGTATGCTAGTCTATGTTTTAACCCACTTTATGAGGACACGGGCTAAATCTGTATTGCTGTGCTCATGTATATACACAGGGTCTGAAAATATCAAAGGAAAAAGTGCAGGAGCATAAAATGGGTAGAAAAAGACAGTGTGGCAGAGAATAAAATGGGAAAACTGTCCTGGTAATCAGGCAGCCCCCATACTGCCCAGGGGTACCTCAGACCTACCAGTTCTGTTTCAAAGAGGCAGGTTAGAAGTGCCAAGGGTGTCTTGGAAGAGGAAAAAGTCCATCTCCTCTTAAAAGTATTCTGCACATTAGTGTGATTCAATGAAAATGTTTATTGCTAACTGTCCTCTTAGACTCAGGAAAGAAGGTTTATGCAACTCCAAATGACCATGTTAGCACAGGCCATGTGTGGTCTGGCCTCCTCCACCACATGCCTCCTAGAATTCCTATCCTGCCACGCTTGCCAGAACTGTGGATCAATTTAAACTTTAGTTTTAGAAACCTTCACAGCACACCCAAGCCAGGGGTTAACCCTCCTGTGGGTGTTGTGTTGGCAGAATGACCCTGCTAGATGGACCCAGCAGTTTCCTTGCTCCTGGGAGAACCTTAGGAACATGAGTTATGGGCAGTTCAGCCCTCCCTATCCTTCCAGACATGAAGCTATTCACAGTCTGAGATACAGTCCATGTGCTGCTCTTTCCTAGACCTCAGCATTGTTTTAGCTTCATGGAAAGTGTTAGCTATTACAAAATAACCAGTAGATGAGACCATGACCTAAAGAATTTCTCACTGTTTCATTAACTATCACTTCCATAAAGTCCCGAGCATTTTGTCTCAATCTTGCAAAATACCTACAGTGTATTCTGCAAAACATTTGCAGCTGCAGAATAACTTCTCTTTTCTTCCAAGGCTCTTGTATGTTTGTAAAGTGCTTTGCTGGATCGGTCCCCAGACACTCAGGTGGTCTTTAGCTCATTCACATGCTATAGTGAAGTAGTTTCTGCTAGATTTTCATTTTTAGTTGTCAAGCTTGGTCCATTTCAGTAAACTTTCTTCACAAAATAGGTAAAGCTAGAAGCATTATAGTGCCATGACAGTGAAAGTCTAGGTACCTGCATTTCAGTCTGCTTTAGAAAAGAAATAGCGGCTGTCATTTGTAAGTTTTAAAATCATTTAAGGATGATTTTAAAAGGAACATATTAAAAAGAAACACCTTAAAAACAAGTGGGGAAACTCAGTCTTTTTCATTCTGTGAAGAGAGTGTGACAGCATATGGTACATAGTGGGTGGTTGTTCTAAACATAACATGTATGTGTTCGACCTAAAATGTTTTATTGGTTCCTACTTATGAGACCAGAAGCTAAAAATGACTGATGACTGTTCTTTCTATATCAGCAGCGTGTAAAGGCCCAAGGAAAAAAAAATCAGTCTTTATATTCATAAATATTTCTGAACAGTCAGAAAACTGTTTCACATAACGTTTTCTCCCAAGTACCCCAAGTTTAATGTTTCTTCTTTGTGAAACCATAACACTACAGTATCAATAACTATTACTACTATTTCTAGATCATCCTAAACTATGTCCAAATAAAAGGGGAATAATATTCCCTTCCTCTAGAGTTACTCTAGCTCTCATGGGGACAATATCCTTTGAGAGTATGGATATCTAGCACAACATAACCCAGGCTAGCTTAACACAAGGGAAAAAGCAACTCACAACTCTAAGTCTCCTAAATCTATAGAAGAAAACAATTATATCCCCATCATCACTGCAACTGAGTACCTTACAAATGTGAAAGTTGCACAGAGTGAGATCTCAGTATTGTCTTCTCCTTTCTCCACTCTGACAGTTGCCATCATGGAAGGAACTGAGAACTAGGAAATCTTAAACTGCACTCCAAATAAGGCCAGTTTGTTACTAACCTGTTCTCCAGTGGCAGCAATTCCTGTGTCTGCAGCCAGCTGCCAAGCATGCTCCCTCTTCCTCCCACACGTTTCATCCTTGTGGTCATCTGTTTCTTGGAAGCTGAAGAGCATAATTGATAAAACGATCAAGCTGTGTGCAGCATGAGCTTACAGACCTTTGTGAACATGCTTTCTTGCCCTCTCCACCCACTGTACTCTAAAGCTGTGTGTTTGTTGGTAAAAACAGGATTCTGGTGTCATATTTATGGGTGGAGCTCAGGTGCTTCTGTAGAGCTGTGTCCTAATCCCACTCGAGGGATCAGACTGCACCCAGGTGACTCTTCCATTTGAGCAAGCTCAATCCAATGGCACAAGGGGCCCAATCCTTGTGCCCTGCACCATCAGCAGCACCAGTGTCAATGGGTGAGAGGGATCTCTCAGTCTAAAGGGAGTCCCAGCAAATAACCCGTGTACTGGGAAAGCAGAGAAGCTGTTGCACATGTGCCTTCTGAACTAGTCTCATCTCTGAATTTCACCCTCCATGTAGCTGTCTCAGTGTATGGAGTCCCTTTGTTTACTTGGGGTTCACTAAGCCATGTCTGCCCTGCGGGTGTGAGATAATTCCCTAAAGCACTGGCTGTGAGAGAGATGAAGCACATTTTGTGACTTTGTCCCAAAGCAACACAGCAAATTTAGGAGGGACATGGGCTTTGGAACAAATTCAAAACTGTCTGTTTGGCTTCTGTGGCTGTTTTTGTGGGGTGTTTTTCCAGTTGGGTGGGTGGGTTGGGTTTTTTTGTTGTTGTTTTTCACCAACACGACATAACTGCAAGCCTTTTCAGGGAAAGGACCGCAAAGCCATTTAGCAGACAGTGCCTCACCCTTGGTAGGACTGGCCCCTCCTGTAAAAAAGAGCTCTGAAAAAGGATTCTGGGGGGAAAAAAAAATCTGCTTTGTGTTTGTGCAGTCTTACCACTGAGAAAGGAGAAAACTCACCCAACCTGCTGTAGTCACCCAACCTGGCTTTTTTCTGAATTAGAGCATGAGAAAATCATTCTTGTCTATCCTACTGTGATTAGTCCAAGTCTGGAAAAGGAAACACTGCTGAGATACTATGTCCTTTAATTCTTACTATCATAAGAACCTCAAATAGTCTTATTCATAAAAAAAAAACATATCCATCCCCACATGTAGAATTTTTATTAAAACTATTTTTTTTAATTAAATGTTGAACTGACAAAACATTCAGATAGCCTGCGTATTATGAAATCTGTGCATCCTAGTTTCATTATTTATGATGTATATAACCTCAAACACTTGTGCATGCTGCTTGAAATGCCTGAGAGATTTTTACCCCAAAAGATGCTAATCTATGTTATACACAAATCTCTGTACAGATTATTGGGGGGAAAATGCAAAAGAAAAAAGAAAAAAAAAAAAGTCAGAACAAAGACAAGTATGGAAATTTGGTTGCAATAACATTTTCTGATCACTGGCACACACAACATCTTGTGTACTCTCCCCAAATGAATTGGATAAGGTTAGCTTTATATAGCACCTTTCAATTATTTTACTGATACCAAAGGTGTTTACACAGGGGATGTCTACAGAGCTACTTGAGAAACTTTATATATCATTGCATTACACTGGGGAGATATATCCTGAGTATACAGGACCAGCATTATCCCTGCCTATTGCAGCATTGGGAAATGAAGTCACTTAGGATGTAGAAGGAAGCACCAGGTCACAGAACACTTCAAAAGACTGAGGAGACAAGAAAGGTTGCCAAAAAACGATTCATCTTCTTAGAAACTAATCCCCAGTTATATAAATACAGATAAAAGGGTCTTTTTGCTTATAAAATTCATTATACTTAGGCCATTGGAAGTGCAATTATTAAAACTAGCAGATTTTAGACTTGCTTTATTTTAACTCAGAATGGTTAATGACAAAATTTCCCATAGTGTTTCTGAGGTGTTCTTTGAGAACATCTGTATTTCTGGCAAAAAGTTTGCTCCAGTGCTTTCTTTAGTGGGATTAAAGTAGATCTCCTATATTAAAAAAAATATATTTTGATGAATATCCAAATTAAAGTCATACTTTATTGAATCAGTGTCATATAATAAATGTAATGAAATGTTTTAAATTAAATGGTTTGGAAAGAAAATCTGCGTAACCATTGTCAAACAACAGTCTGTTGTAAAAGTAAAATTGCAGTTTTAGTACACATTTCCTTTATATGAATTGTCCAGTTTTTCTGTATTAAATGACCAAAGAAGGCTTAGAAAGTGTTTATGTGGAAAGTATTGTCTTTCTTAGTTTTTCAAGCATTTTTGTCAAAACAGTTCAAATACTAATTTAAACTCCATAAAGCTGAGTGGTTCTCTGAAATCACTGAACTTCTGCAAACAGGGAAGAACTTGTAGGTGACATTTATTGGATGTCCTCAATAAAACAAAATTGTATTTTTCAACTGAAAGGTTTACAAAGCAGCTTAAATTGCCCAGCTGAGTGAATGCAGGCAGCTTCTCTTGAACCAGTCACAGTGGATGAGGCCTGATGTAGATGTTTGTTTTCTTTTAATAGGCGTCTCCAGGATCTAGCCATTATTTACTTCAAGTGGGAGTACTGACAGCTGTTAAAATGAGAGAAAATCATTTCACCATTTTATTGAATGGACTCCATCAATAACATTGGGAGAAACAAATTAATACAACATGCATTGAAAAGCTAGTGAAAACAAATCATGCACCAAATCACAAATTTAATTATTATTAATGATACACCGCACAAAGAAAATGTGTCATATTTCTTCTTACTGGTTTCCACTGAGGCATCTGGTGTAGTGCCACACTGGAGATGCTATTTGGATAAGAATGAGCACAAAACCCATGAGATGTATGGAGAAGAGGCTCATGGAGGTGTTGGTGGGTTATGCAGGGAGATGAGTGGAGCTTCGCAGGAGCTGATTTTGAGCCCTGTGCACCAGTGCCAAGGATGGCTTCAGCACAGAGAGGAAGAGCACATTAATGAAATTTACTGCTGGTATGATGCTGGGAGGCATCTCATGTGCATAGGGGAGACTTTCTCCTTTAAGGGGTGGGGACTGCTCAGAAGAGCTTGTCTCCAACTGTGAGAAACATGGGCACCAGCATTTATAGCAGGCACTATGGCTTGGTCAGTGGCTCAGCACTCCCAGAATATGTCTCATTGCTGCCTCAGGGATGAGCTACCTCCTTCTTGTACTTCTTTCTTCAGGGTCCTCTGTGAGAAACTCTGTCTATCACAACACTAATTCTTCCTCTCATCTTTGCAGCCCGTTCAGTCAAAGAGCTCTCAGACATAACTGACAGACACTTAGAAGAGTGTTTGTGTCAGTACTTCCCAAGCCCTCTCCTTTATCAGGTACTCGGAGTTAAGCACATGCTTAAATATTATACTGGATCCAGGCCCATTCTCACACACATGAACCAGACAGGGACAACTGGAAGTGGTCAAGAAATTACAGGAGAGTGCTCATCAAGAAAGCACATGTGTTGTCATTAAATAGAGCTTAAATTGCAAGAGTTTAAAAAACACTGATACCATAATCCAGCTGTTGAGTGACCAGGTTCCCAGTGAGCACACACATCCAAGAAAAATTAAGATACGGACACGAGGCAAGCAGTTGCCTAGTGGACTGCTGAGTGCACGGGATTTATGTCTGAGTAGTTAGTATTATATTACACTCACAAAGTAGTATCCAAATATCAGCAGCTGTGTCTTGTATCCCTTATTTCCCTTCTCCCCCAAATATAAACCTTCCTCACCTTTTTAATTAGAGAAGTTGTTTATTGACTACGACATTGAAATATTTTACATGTTGTTGTCCAAAAATGCTGTTATTAAATAAGCAGGAAAATATGTTTGGTGGTAAATAGACATGACCTTTAAAACAATGTCAAGCCCACACACCCCATGATTTGTGCGTAGGTATGTGTTACTTTAAGTTGCTGTATATTACCAGTAACATGACATAGAAGGCTGCTATGGAAAGTATCTTTGGTTAAAGAACTGTGAAGTAAATAAATAATTAAAAGCTAAAATTCATTGCCAACTTACCTAGTAAACCACTAAATTCAAACCTGTTCATGGCAGGCCTGACTTTATATTCACAGCAACATGGATAAAAATCAGTTTGTTTTTTATCTTGAAATATATTTTATAGCAGTTAACTGAGGTCAGGACATGTCTGACTTTCTTGGGTGACTCATTCATCACTCGTCCAGCAGCCTTCTCATGCATAACAGAGAAGCACTGGTGTCACGCAAGGAAAGAAGTGGCACTGAGAAACACAGGAACAGAGCCAAATTCACCTGTGTAAAATAATGCCATTTTTTCAGAAAACATCTTCAGAAGAAAAATTAATTAAGCAAGAGTGCACCCTGTTCTTCCCCCATGCCACTCCAGTGAAATGGAGGGGCTGTGTGGGGTTATTCCAGGAAACCAGCAAAGATTTTTTCATTTTTTTATTGTTGCTGTTGCCTTTTTCTCTCAGTTTCAGCTTTTATTTTGAGAGGAGGGAGAAGAGACAGAGAAGGAAGAGGAGGAAAAGCTGTCTTTAAGGCAAAATACTTTACTTCAAGGGGTAAATTATTTCAAAAGTACAGTGAACTTTTCCAGAGAAGCCTCAGTAAGCTGCTTTGATTTAGATGCAAACATAACTGGGGTAAAAGACCCTGAGTCTCATGTCTTACATGCTGGTGGCAATCCTGGGTCTGTAAGAGTTTTCCAGCCACAAAGTCTGTGCTGCTAGGCATCTCTGCTTATCAAGAGTACAATCATGTAATTCTGCGGGCATTTTATTTTGTCAGCTGCAATGGCCAGTACCTGTTGTATTCGGTTTACTTCTTTTAAAAAGCTATGGCTGGGTGGGAGAAGCAAGGCAGCTTGTTGCCTTGAACATTAGGTAGGGCTAAGGTAAGAGAGGGGATCCTGTGCCTTTCCAGGAGCACAAGCACATGGGGAAAGCAGGGAAAAGCATGGGATGAGGCAGTCAGGACACCAGGAGAGTCACAGATTGATACTCCCCATGTGCTGACACTTCGCAAAGCCCTGTTTGGTAGAGTGCTGTGAGCAGCATGGAGGAGGCATCCACTAGAGATGTAGGATGGATGGATGGATGGATGGATGGATGGACGGATCTCACTGTCATGACACCGACAGGCTGTGTGATATCACAGCAGCTCCAAAAGTCACCAAGCTGGTGTTATGCAGCCAAGTGTGGAGGAGAAGGCTCATCTGTAGAAACTCAGCAGGCAGAAAGACCAGCTCATAAATCTCTTATATTTACTTATTTTTACTCCTCAACACATTTTAAGCTTTATTTTTAAAAAAAATACCTATTACTGTTCCTTTTCCCCCTGGATTTTTAGTGTAGGAGGTCTTTCCGTAGTTCTGGTGTGCTCTTAGTGAAGACTTCCAGGAAGCCTGACCCAAAAGCTTTGCCTGAGGCAGTGGCCTACCACCCTTTGTTTCTAATGCAGACCCCCAGGCTAGCTAGGGTGCCTGGGCTGTGCACCACTGCTCAGAAAACATGACAGGGAAGAAGGCACGGGAGAGCAGCAGAAAAAGAGGCAGCAAGATGTAAATAAATACATGTTCTTCTTTTGTAAACATGAGAGGTCTGTGGGGAGAGGGGTGGCAGGACTCAACGCCAGCATATAAAGGTAACCCGTCTCACACACTTACCCAGAGATTTGGTAGAGACTTTTTCAACAAGGCAATTCTTTACTAGAAAATAATGATTCAGCAAAATCACCAGTTTTAATGGAAAATTACCTGTTCCGATTAAAGTTTACTCAGAAAGGCACTCTGAAGCACTAGCTGAAATACGGGGACAAAGAAATGGAAAGAGCCCTTGCAACATGTTGGTATTCAAAGCATCCAGTTAGGAGGGAAAAGAGGTTTTGCTCAGCCTAGAGCAGAAATCTGAGCATGACTTTTCCTCCTCATGAGTGAGTCCAGTGATAACCATGAGATCCAGGAGAGGTCTTTCTCTGTGCTTTTCCCAAGGAAAGCAGCAATATATCTTGAGGATATGTCAAACTGGAACTTCTTTTAAATCTCAGTTTCACAGGATAAGATCATTTCCCAGCAAAGACAGCTATCTCTGGTAGTTTTCTTTTCACACTGCATGTAAGCACCTCTTTGAACAGGCACCCAAAAGCACAAACAGCCCATTCCCACGCAAGAATGTGCTAGCTGTAAGGAGGCCTCGCAGACTCTCTTGCAGTAGGTGTCCCCAGGTCCCCATTACGCTCCAGATGTGCACAGAGCGACAGCAAGTTTTCTGACAGCTCTACCTGGGCAGTTTTGAATGTCTGCAGGTCACAAGGGACCAAGGAGGACGAGTTTTAAACTGTGGGCTTCATCTCAGCACAGAGGGCAAAGGAGCTGCTTGTACTAACCCTGAGACAATGAAAATTGCTCCAACTTTGCCACACTAAGAAAGGAGTTTGGAGAGGTGATTTCTTGATTCCACAAATGACCTGCATTTTGCACTGCCCAGCTCTCTTGATAGGCATTGTGAACTACACTCAGACACAGATGAGCTGAGCAGAAATGAGCTGTTGGCACGTGCTTCACCTCTCTCCTCCTGCT
>NW_008585140.1:12947-67344 GCF_000691845.1 Merops nubicus
TTCCAGTGAGAAGCACCAGCTCGGGAAGGGGCAGAGAGGCAGGAGCAGAGTCCAGGACCATACCCTCCAATGCACAAATTGCAAGAAATCCAGCAACAATTCAGAAGTAAAGGCTGAGCCTTGGGCTCCTTCAACAGCACAAGGTGTGAACAATGACACAAGGACAACAGTCAATTCTCCTTTTTCCGTGTGACTGTTATTCCTCCACTTACCTGAAATGAGTTTTAAGCAGCCCTGTGATCAGACCATGGTGGTCTTCAGTTGATAAACAGAAAAGGTAAAGATCCCACAAAAGAGCTAGATATTTTAAACATTAAAAACCAACTGGACTTAAATTCTTCATCTGCTTCCCTTCCATGTATTTTATTCTTCTTCATGTTTCTTAACTTAGCCACCCCAAAGATCCTGGGCAACCCAACCATCTACTCCTACCACCTCTCTTTCCTTTGCTCAGGACTCTGCTCCTTCTGCCTTATACTCTGCCACCACCACTCAGTTCCAAATACATCAGTCTTGGTAATCCTCTCCAAGATGTGCTTTCGAGCAGAACAGCCCTCCCCAGCCACTGAATGTCATTGCTTTTCTTCTAGAAAAACAACCTCCTCTGCAAGTCCTTCCCGCCTTAGTTTCTTCTCCATTGCTGCTTCCACACCTGAATTTGTCACCCATTTTGTCTGTGTTAAATTATACACGCTACCGCAAACAAGGACTCATTTTATTTGCTTTATGAAACATCCACATACATGGATGGAGCTGTATAAATAATTAATACATGCTTTAATTTAAAGATTATGAAGAAGAAGAGAGTGATTGCTGCAGAAAGATTAATGTGAACCAAATAACTCAACCGGACTATAATTTTCTCTGGCAACCCATGAAAGAATTAACCCAAAGGAGGCCCCCTTAAATACTTTTGCAGATAGCCCAATGAATTCCAGGTACAGCTTCACTTTGCATTCTTCATTTTCCTCTTTCTTCTAAGATATATCTGTCTATCTTGTATGCAAGCATACACACAGCCTTGCCTGTTCCTCTGTGGATAGTTTCTCCAAGGCATTTCATGCTGTGGCTTCTACTAAACAGTGTAATTCTTTCCATAGTGCAGGCAGGGTAGCTGAAGAGTAGGAAGGGCAGTAACCTACTTATCTTCTTACAGAGATTCCAAGTTGCACAGTATATAGCTCCTGAAAGAAGGACTCAGAACAGAGAGGTGCAGAAAAGCTTGCTGGTCCTAGGCCTCTTATTTTCTAAATGTATCCTCAGCCCTTGAGCTCAATTCCCACGTACACAGTAAGACAGGCAGATCAGTGCCTGCTCTATCAGTAAGCTATCAGCATTTTGGCCATGTTAACAAGTCTTGCAGAGGGACAGGACTCATTAACAAGCAGTAGCCTGGCCAAGCTGCACTACTTCCAAGATCCCAAACTCTGTACTTCTGTACCTATCAGCTTATTTGGATTGAGCTTGGATCTGCCTGACCCTTTGGAGAATTAAGACACCTCAAATGGGTGAGAGCTGTGTGCATGTATCAGACTAAAGAGGTGTTTTGCCACCCAGCCAGAAAATCTCTAAGAACCCTCAGCATGACGGCTCAGCAATCATCAACGGCAGCAGAAGTCCTAGCCTTGCTTTTTTTCCTGGGGTCAGCCGAGTGTTCCTTTTGTAAACCTTTTGTTTTCTCTGTCCTTTCCTCCAAAAAGCTGAGGGAGCAGAGGCTGGATGGGCTGAGGGGATTGTAAAGAGGGAGGGGACACAGAAAGGAAGTACCTGCAGCTGGGGCAGCTGAGGCCAAATACAGACAGTCCAACACACCCATAAGGGGAAAGGTCTCTTTTTGTCCTTCTTGTCTTTCTAGCAATTCCTTACAGGGAAAAAAAAATAATTTATAATGGCTAGGGCTTTCCAATTTCCTATTTTGCCAAAGAGGAATGAAGGAAAGTTACTTAAAATCCAAGAGCAGGCTTGCACCAGAGATCGTGTTAGCAGCAGCCATGTGAAGGATGGATATTTTACACCCTGGAAAAGCCTTCACAAGGAACAGAACAGAAGTGGTTTGGGCCCTCAGGGCTGGCACAAAAAAAGCTGAGCATATACAAACCTGAGGCTTTATGCCTAGGATGATATCTTGATCCTGCTAAGGACTGTAGGGTGAGAACCTGGGGAGAGTGTACACAAATGGATTAGGTGTCTCAGTCACATGCAGATGGGTGTTATCTGATGACAATGACAAAATGCAGAGTGCAGCTGGTACTTCCTTTCTGTAAATGGATTAGGTGTCTCAGTCACATGCAGATGGGTGTTATCTGATGACAATGACAAAATGCAGAGGACAAGTGAAGCTGGTATAGAGATGGTCCAAGTCTGAAAGCCTTTCAGGCACCACAGCAGGCCCTTGCATTTGTTTGCTTCTGAGTTCCTCCATGAGCACTGCCAGTTCCTGCTTTCTTTCCATCAGTGCCAGTTTATACCTCTTGGAATAGTCAAATGACTTGGAATAGTCAAATAGACACAATCAGGGACCACAGAGAATAATGGAAAGCACTGGGGGCTGTTTCCAACTTTGCTAAAATGCATTTATTTGTTTTTTTCCAGGTGAGACCTTCTGCACACTCTGCACCACATGCAGATACTTGGCATCCACACACCTTCCTGGGCAAGAAAAGGGAAGCAGAGCTTGCTCTACAAGCAAGGATGGGCACCTGCCCACCTACGGGGGACACCGTCACTTCAAGTTTGTCCTTTCCCTGCCCTTCGTGAGGATGGGGTAGAAGCCCAGAGACCTCACAGTGTGGGCCCTGCAAGTCTTCATTTAACCAGATGTCTGGTAACATACCCTCTCCTGTCTAGCCCTTCTGAGTCTCTCATTTTTCAAATGTCACAGCTGGCTTTTTTCCCTCACAGGACTTTGATCTACCTTCCAGATCTTTCTAGAACTTTCCTCTGATGTCACAAAAACACCTCCAGTATTTTGAATACAATAAATCACCTAAGCCTGCTGACTCAACCTTTTGCAGAAAATATTCAACTTTCATTGATTTCAGTGGGAGCTGAGGTTATTCTGTGCTTTGCAAGATCAAACCTTAAAAGCAGGCTTAATAGTAGTCCCTGAAGCTCAGCTTTCTCCTTTGGTTTACTTAAGCGATGACTACCATTTGTTCTCTTTTTCTGTACATTTGCAAATTGTCACCAAAGATACTGATTTTCTTGCTGGTGTAATCTACTGTATTCCATTTATCAACCTATAAAAAAAAATGGGTTTAGTAATTTCTTATATGGATTAGGTTTCTCAGATAATTCCCAGATACTGCTTTTCTATTTTGCAGCTTTCTGTGCTCACCTGCAAGCTCTGCCTCGATCCTTTTCTCTGCTTGGCTCCTGCACATAAAAAAGGAGATTCAATTGCCCAAACACACATTCCTCAGTAACAGTTTACATTAACTTCCCTCTGCTTATCCTGTGATTGCAGCGTACGTACTCTGGGTCTTTGCACTTGTGTTTGTGGAAGTAGATGTATCTCATTTGTACCTGTTTTATCTATCATAGCACCAAGAAAAGAGAGACACTTTGAAGTGCACATTTGGAAGGTGCACAAGCAAACTGCTCATAAATATGCTGGTCAATCACTTCATCCATGAATGAAAAAGGCTGCCTTAGTCTTGAGAAATGTTGTGTATGGGGCATTCTGTGTTACTACTTTTCAAGATCCAGAAGACAGCTTAAGGTGTGAAGGTTGTTCTTGCATATAATTTTTGGCCTTTTAGTTTACAATTAATGACAGTGTTTGCGATACAAAGGAGTCACCAGCAGTAACAGCTTCTGATCACACAGTGAAGTTCTCGTGACTACACAGTAACTGAACCACGCTGCAGTTTCGTTCATCTCCAGTCTAAATGTGTTGTCTAAACAGTGCTGCATTAAGTTAACTAAACTGAATAAATAGATAATGGTATTAAATAACTGCTTGGGTAAATAAAATGCCTTTTAAATAAAATGAGTGGATCGATCCTCCCTACATACTTGGCTATACTTTGCATTGCCGCATGCCTATAGAACAGTTTAGGACAAGAAGGTTCAATCCTATAATGTGCTACATGTTCTGGATGCTCTCCAGAAGAGCCCTAAGCACAGCCTTGATTTCAACCAAATTAACAGCCCCCCCCAGAAATATGGCCATGTATGCACTCTTAAGGATGAAGGCCATGGTTTCCACAAGATTGCAGGATCCAGCCCTTGGCAAGGAGAAATTCAATATGCAGCAGTAAGCACTGCAGGCTAACATCATAGGGAGCCAGGGAGCAGGAGGGAGGGACCTGCTCCCAGAAACAGTCTGTGCGCAGTCTCCTGTTGAAGTCAGTGATTCGAGATCAGATCAAAAGGGATTTAAGCTATAGCTGAAAAACAGATGGGGAGTTGGTGAGGTGGAAAGAGAGAGAGAGCAATTAATGCAGACAGCTGGCATGGCAGCGAGGCGGGCCTGGCCACCAGCGGTGGAAGGGAGCAGGCGGAGAGCCAAGGGACGGCTGGCGCGGGAAGCACGGGCAGCATGGATGGGCTTGCACAAGCGAGCAGGGTACAGACACAAGAGGTTTCAGAGCATGACTCTTAAGAGTAGAAAATGACATTGCTAAAGCTCTTACTAATTCTAAAAACCTTATTGCGCTGGCAGTGGGAACCTCAGATATCAGTGATCCCCCTGACTAATGTGGGGGAGAGCAGGGAGGGACCCAACAGCCTCTGCAGCAGCCTGGTATTTGTGGGGCTCTGGAAAAGTGCCTAGAGGGGAGGAAGAGTTACAAAAGTATGAGTTGTCCATCATTCAAACAAGTGATCAGTAGAGCATATGTCAAAGTCAGGGAGCTGGGCCTGCAAAAGGCAGCTTGCCATGTAGAAGACAAGATGTCAGTCAAAGCATCCTCCTGTCACCTGTGTGGTGGGCTTGCACAAGTTCCACTGGCACTGCAGCAAGGACATACAAGCAGAATATACGTTAAGTCCATGTTGGCACGGGGATTACAAGACAATGTGAGCAAAATCATATGCAAGAATCTCTCTGCCCACAGGGAGCTGCCTGGTACGCTAGGAAGCCTATGGGCCTTCCTGGCCTTCTTGGGATAAGCTTTAGCTCCTGACACGCAGAGTAGTTTTTGTACAATAGAGTTTCAACCATCACTTTCGTAAAGCAGATGGTCTGCGGCCCTGCTGATGATTGAGAAAAGCTTGAAAACTCTACATCAAGAGCTTCAGAATCCCAGACAAAAAAAATGACAGCATTTACTTGTATTTGATGACATCATGGGGCTTGTGATGGTTTGGCAGTGCTGGGGATGGGCAATACAGCAGCAGGCAGGAGGCTGAACCACAACCTCCTGCTGCACGCGTGTGGGCAGAGCGGCTGCACTCCAGGGATGGTGCCTGGTCATCTGTGCCCAACACAAGTCTGCAAAGCAGCTCCTTGTCTTTGGCTGTCCTAGGCAACAGAGCAAGCTCTGATTAATCACATTTTAGTGGGTGGAATGATGGTTTCCGTTATTCGGTAAATATTAACTCCAGTTAGCACGGACTTTATTTGTATTTCTGCCCACCCCCTCTCTTTTTAATCAGGAATGCACATGCTATGCAATTAGGCTGTATTCGATATCAAAGGCCCTGCAGAGTGGAGAATGGTTTCTGAAGACTTATGAATCCCTTTTGAAGGGGACCCTGTGATGTGGTTGCCTGTGGTAGCAAAGACTGGATTCAGTGACCTTAGAGGTCCCCTCTGGCCCTATCTATTTCTTCCTCTCTCCATACAGCTTCATTCTGGGGTATTTTATTTTTAAACACAAATTTTCAAGGTTTCGTACAGCATTTAAAAGCTTCTGAAAAATCTCTGAAACCACAGAATGTGATCTAATTTGTGCAGTGGCGTTCAAAATATATGCTTCCCACCATCTGATCCACTAAATCAACTCAGCTAATTCCAGTCCTTGAGCAGTAGCAGCAAAGCACTATGACACTCCAAGAGCATTAAAGGGTATCTTCTTGCCCAATAAAATCGTGTGCCAAAGCTAGGGAGAACCGGGAGACAACAGTACCATGAGGGTGCAGCTAAGCATAACTTCACCTCTCTAGTACTTACCGCAGCAACACCATAATGTCTGTTAGCTCAAAAACTTCAGCAAACCAAACCACTTCTTTGAGCTTCTGGTTTCATATGGCTGCTTTTGATAAAACCCTCTAGAATTTCAGGATCCAAACACAGCTAATTCCATTCTAAGTGAGGTTTTTACTGGCTGAAACTCACCATATAAATATAAATGTTTGGTTATGTGTTATTTTAGCATTCTGAAGTAAAAATAATTTTTTTTGACACAAAGAAAACAAATCTTGTGGGTCTAAATTATTAATGCTTTATGTCAGTACAATTGCTGAAAGCAGTACAATTAATCCACTTTTCAGCAGTTGTATGGTGTGAAGTAAAGCATGTATTCTAAGCTGTTAAATCCTTTTTAGTCATATAAAATTAAACATAAGCAAATTTTCTTTACACCTTGATGTAGAAATTTCTATTTTAAATTAAAGCAGCTAAACTCAACATTGGAGGCTTTTTGATATGTAACTTAATTCTAATAAATTATAATGGCTGTTATTTTCACATGTAGCATATGGATCTTGTTAATTAAAAGCTACTTCCTTGTGTTAGAGCTTGATCATGTTCCAGCATCTCATACTTAATGTGCTACTAAAATCACTTTCTGACAGCTCAGACCTGGGAGGTGCTGAATACCATCAACTCCCAGTTAAATTTCTATGTTGCTTTCATTTTGGAGGTTTTCCATGGGTAAAAAAAAAGTCAGGCTGGACTGTTATGATTGTCCCAGCTGGATGAACATCTACCCCCCAGCTCTGCATACCCCTAGAGGCCTCAAGTCCAGGGCTTTTCCCTCACCAGATTTAAATTTTGAGTTTTTAGGAGCAGGCATAAAGTACATATGTGTTGGGCACACTTACCTGATGGCTCATTGGTTTTGCTCAGAGACTCCTAAAGGAAGAAATGCAGATATTGAACCTAGACATCAGAGCTTTAGAAAATAAAAGTATTCTTTTTTTTATCAGCTATAGAGGCTACAGAGAACTGCCGTTCTCTTACTTTCCTCAGCTGGTAGCTTGAGGACATTTACTTCCTTTGGCTCCTGCAGTGGCTTACTGACCTCATCTCCGTACCCTCTGCCCACATGTAGATCCCCAACAACTGGTTCTCCTCTACAGAGAGAGAGACTTTCTGGTCAGACTTCTCTGTCCTTGGCAGTTCAGATTTAAGTCTTGACTTCACAAACCAGTGGAGGAGACTCAGCATAAAGTTCATCTAGGTTCCCAAGATGTGTCTACTCCATCACTGCCTTTCAAACGCTCATTGCAGCTTCTGCTTTTTTTGCATCCTTTCTTTCAGTTAGCCCAAAGCTAGCTCAGGCTCAGGTATTAGCATGGCCAGGTCAGTGTATGGCATGTTGTTCTAGAAGGTTTCATCTTTCCATTTCTGAATTCTGTAACCTTAATTATGGAGGTTTGTGTATTTTTCTACATGGCTTGTCATTTGAAAAAGGAAAATCAAGTAGTTCTTTGTCTCATGCTGCTTCTTCCACTTCTCATTTACCTTTGTAGATTTTCATTCTTGCTCCTCTCTGTTGACCCCCAGTCATTCCCCCTTGACCCTCCAACCAGTTTTCATCTTCCTTTTTTTCACTGCAAACGCAGTGCTTGGGGTGCTCTGCACAGCGATCCCACTCTCAGGTCCTGTCTTGAACTTACAGCAGCTACCAGTGGTGCAGTGAGTACTTGACGTGCAGACATCTGAGATACAGCTATCCAGCCCTGCCTTGAACAGCTACCCCCATCTGCATGGTCTAGTTTTTCCTTGGGCTGGAGAAGTGTGGTTACAACTCTGTAACCTGGGCTTAGCACCCTTGGCAGCATCAAAAGCTACTTTCAGTTTCTACTTACTATAAAGCAGTGAAACGTAAAATCAGGTGTTTATCTTGAATCTCTTCTTTCACAGGTAACTAGCTTCCTCTCTAAGGAAAGAAATTCTGTATGAAATCGTTTTTAATTAATTCAAACTTGGAGTTAAGCTCAATTCATACCAAGGACTGAATTAAAGACTCTGCCCTTGCAGTTTGAGGAGAGGGGGTCCGTCAGCATCTACAGTCTGCTGATGTGCCTTCCTCCCTCATTCCCACCTCTCCTTTCTTCTGAGCAGTTCAGCTTTGCTTAGCCAGCTACTGGCAGAGGCGGAAGACTGGCAGCACCTGGTACAGACAGATATAATTCATGGAAGTCCAGCTCTACATACAGTGCCTCAGCAGCTGACACCATCCCCAGGTCAGTGCCCACTGGCCTTTCTCTGCACAGCTCTGGAGAGACTCTGCTGAAATGAACTCTTCTGAAGCAAACCTGCAGGTGAGTGCTAAAGGTCAGGGTGCTGGCAGGGAAAATGTGTAGCAAAGCATAAAGGAGCTTTTCTGCGGAAGTGCTCTTGGATAAATATTCTTAGTTCTGAGGAAAGGCCAGAGTAGGCAGCAAGGGGATTGAAAGCTGTCCCATTAACCAGGGAAGAGTCAACCACCAGCAGCCACATGCCTGCCTCCCGACCTGCCCCACACTGGCAGTACCTGGCAGGGCCACCCGAGAGGAGGAGCACCCAGCAGCACGGCCCCATCAGCCCAAGGATAAAAACTATTAGGAGAGCTTGAAAGTGATAGCAGGATCCCAGGGCTGTGCTAACAAGTGAGCTCCCAGCATGGACTAGCTTTCCTCCAGCCACTTAGCAAGTGTCATCAGATAACAATGACATTTGCTTACTACTGAGCTGCACTGGATCCAAAGCCTCCTCCCAGTGCCCAGGGGGGCTTCTTGCCACCCAAAATCTCTTTTAAAAAGGAAAGTAGTTACCAAGATGTATTACACGTGGCAGGTTAAGATTAACGCTATCGTTTTTACCAAACAAATAGCCATGTATTGCTAAAGGTCAATAAACTGGCAAAGGAAAATGTACAGCTAGTCCTAAAGAAGCTTTTCTGTGAAAGTGTTCTTGGATAAATAAACATGAGTTCTTGTAAACACTGTGTACTCTCCAGATGTAAATATTCAGAAGGTGTGCTCAAAAAGCCTGAGATGGTTCCAGCTCAGCATTTTATTAATAGGAGATGGTGAATTTTTGGTCAGCTATTAAGTACAACCTAATGTGAAAAAGTGTTTGTTTGCCTAACAGGACTTACTGCTTTCACCAGGCTGCCTCCAAGATTTTGATAAGAGTATTCAGAACAGTAAAAGATACTTTGGATGTTAGCAAACACCTTGTGCAATATAGTGAGATTAGATATGGAGCAGGTCGCAGGACACAGGCTGGGATGGGGAGGGGAGAGGGCAGTTTACAGAGCTCTAACAGGGGTAGCACAAGTTTGGTTCTGCCATATTATTTCATATCATTAGAATATTGTAGGCTGATTTTCTGCTTTCTTCTTTTGAATCTAAGCTTTACTCAATCCTGGGAGCTGTTTGAAATGAAGATTTATACTCGTTGTGTGAAAGATAGAAAATTTGTTCACAGGATGGTAATCTTGCTGCTCTGGGAAGGCAAGGTGAGGTGTGGTTCCAGTTCAGGAGTACACCTGAGGGAACAGGTTTAAAAACTCCAGGCTGATCCAAGGGTATAAAGGAGGTCTGAGGTATCATCAGAGCACACCAGCCCCTGCCATCAAAGCAGCCACCTCTCGAGAACTGGCACCCTTGCCATGGCCCTGTGGGGAGTTTCAAGATGGGACACTGCCCTGTGGACAGCTGGGCAATCCAGCCTCATTAAATTCAGCAGTTGTTTTCCTAACTTGTCCTCAGAGTCTTAATTACTGTTGCTCTAAGCATACTACCACCCTCCTTCAAGGAAAGCTGGACAGAAAGCACCTGCTGGGGTCAGGTGGTTCACTTCCCTCATGGTTTGCAATTACTCCCACTGTATGCCTTCTGGCTTTTTTTTTCCCCCCAGAATAACTCCAAAATCTCTAAGCAGCAAGGCTTCTGCCTCCTCCTCCTCTGCAAGCCTTGTGCTAGGTGCTGGAAGAGCAGACTGCACTTCTCCTGCCCATGCAGAAGCTGGGATCACCCAACCTGAAAGCTCTCAGCTAAAAAAAAGGGAGCTTGGTCTGCATCTCGGTGTAACATAGAGTGTTAAAATAACTCTATGTGGTTGGACTCCAAGCCAGCATAAGACACATGTCACTCATAGTACATATACCAGTCTGGGGCTTAAACACGGGGTGGATGTAAACAATGCATCCATCATGACAAGAGCCCTGTCATGAGAATGACACTGACACCCAACTGTGTACAGCCTTTACGTTGTGTCTCCTCCTCCAACAGGCTCACCCTGGGACCTGGAGCCAACGTTCTTCCCTCCAAGCAGCACACAATGAATTCCCAGGAAAGGCACTGCCAAAGGGCTGAGTCTCAAAGGGGTGGGTGAGGGGGAATGTGAGCCCTTGGGCAGAGTCCAGCTGTGCACAAAGCCCTTTAAGGGGGCTGGAGCGGGTGTCATACAGCAACATATCTTGAGGCAACTGCTCAAACACCTCTGACCCCTCTGACCCCATCTTAGCTGCTTTTCAAGCCACACACAAATCTTCTAGTGACCAGAAATAAAAAGGTCGTTGTCCTGTGCTGTAGAACGCTGACCAACACAGTGTGCAACCCAGCCCCCAAGAGAGTCCAGAGCAACCATCCAGAAGATGAGGGTCTCACTGGTGCTCTCGGTATCCACTCTCTGGTTTGACTCCCACTGGCACCCAGGCCACGGCCCTGCTGCTCCTGCAGCGTCAGCTCCCAGTTTGTTGCCTCAGGCCCCTTGCTCCTGGCTATGTCTTGCCTGGGTATCCCAACATGCCCTCATGTCACTCATCACCACACCTCTGCCAGGGCATAGCCAAACACAACAGTCTTCCCACAGAGCTCCCAGGCACCACTGCTCTGGGCACTGCACCCTGTGAGCGGCAACACTTGGACAGGTGCTTGTTGGGTGAGGTGTGCTTCTCCACTTATCTATTTATTTGCTAATAAATAGGGAAAGAGGAAGCTAGAAACGTTTCAGTCACAATGTGAAGAGTTTTGCAATGTTGTTTTGGAGCCTGGGCAATTCCCCCAGACATGCTCCCCTGCAGAGGAGTGCAGGAGCAGGTGAGGAAAACGTGCCTGTGGGAAAGGAGGTTGAGCTGGCTGCCTTACACAACAGCTCAAGATCCCCACCATGGATGCCACGGGAGACACAGGAACCTACTCCACACAACACCTGCCTGCTGGGGAGACCAGGGGTCCCCACAAACAGCTCTGAATTCCTTGGCCATCAGCCCTGTTTAGTGCTCCATCAGAGCTGAGCGGCTCTGGGATACCCAGAGCTGCTGCAAAGGGCACGTACTTGCCAAGAAAAGTCTAAAAACATTTCCACTCCTACAACATAGGCCAGGTCTCCTTTGTAGAGATGGCCAACCTTGGAGGACAGAAGCAGGAGGAAAATTGGATAGGCATGAGATTGGCTTCTCTTCTTGCCATGTGCTACAGTGACTTTTTATGGTTTTACATCCATTTTTAGAGCAGCCAGAATGGAGATTATTTCCTTACTGCATCTCTGCTATAAGAAAAACTCATCTACTATCATGTCTTTAGTCAGACACAAAAAATATTCAGCAACATCTGAGAAGAAACTCACTGTACTGTTTGATAGAAGCATGTATCTTTACCTTATGAAGGGTCATGCTGGAAGAGGTCACTCTTCAAGGCAGGAAGAATGTGTGATACTGTCTCATTTGCTCCTATTTTTGTTCCCAAGATGAGAGGACTTCAGTCCCAAGGCAGCCTCAATATATGAAACAGATAAAAATGGAAAACTCTAGCTAGATCTGGAGATATAACAGATTTGCACAAGTCCTTTTTCACTCACAAGATCACGTTTGAATTGAAACTAGTTCTTCATCTCTCTTTTCCAAGATTAAACCTGAATTTAGGGAAAGCCTAAAGCAAAAGTGTAAGATGGAAGAAGCCAAACCAGAGAAAACACAGTCCTCACAATAAACAGTGGAAGCTGGAGAGAAAAAATGATAATTTCTGAATGCCAGATACCCTTCACGTACTGATTATACCTTCGGTCCCTTTTTAGATATCTGCTTCCATCCAGCTCACAGTTGTTCACCACCCACCTGAACATTATCCTCCCCCTCTATTTGGGGGGCTTCCCTTTTCTTTGTCCGCAGCATGGTTCCATGACCTTTCATCACCAGGACAAGCTGCCTTCCTCCATCTCACTGCAGATAGAAACCACTGGGGATATCATCCATTAGCCCAGTCTCTCCTCCCCTGCTCAGAAAGCTGGCAGAGACTGCTGTCTCCATCCTTTTATCCAAAGCAAAGCTGTTCTTCAGAAAGGGTCTCCATTTCACTTCAGGCATGCCCTGGAGGTACTTGCCTGAAGCAGACTAAATTGCACCTCAGTTTGAAGCCTAATGTAGCCTAAAGCAGACAATGTGAGCCACCTCTCTCCTATTTTTTCCCCAGATCATACATTGGTAAGCTCCAGACAACCCTTATTATACTACTTTAAATCATAGCATTCAAGATTTTTTAGTTTATTTGCTGCTGCCACAAGTGCTTTATATACTGTGGCATAAGAGGCAGTTTTTGGTTCACTCCTCACTTCTTTATGTTTAGAGCAGAGAAACAAAGGAAGGGGAGGGTGGAGTAATCTTTACACTGTCTATTTAAAGGCAGTGATGGTTGCGTGCAAACCAAAGCACACAGCAATGGGAATTACACGGCTGGAGTAAACAGTTGGATGGGTGTCTTCTACGTGATGCCTTTTTTCCTAATGTGTAGTGAAGGAAAAGAGGCACACAATTCACACATCATGCAAACTAGAAAAATTGTCGAGAATGTACTAATGAGAATTAAACGTTTGTAGGTGCTCTCAGATGTCATCTGAGAAACTGAAGTGAGTACCAGAAATAGGTTGCCAGCTGTCTCTGGTCGTATTCTTTGTACAAGAATGCTAACAGTTCCCCCTCCTATACGCCCAGGGACAAACTGCCGTCGTGTAAATCCATGCGAGCCTCCAGCTTCTCCAGCACTGCACAGCTGTAAAAGGAATCTCACAGTTTTATTAAAGGCTGAGAAAAAACACTTGGCACTGCTGCCTGCTGTCAGCTACCACCTTTCTGGGAAGTGCTAGTGGCTTAGCCTTCCTTGCAGCATCTCACACCCCACAGCAGGCTCAGCACTTTCAGCACATCAGAACAGCAGTATTTAACTCGTCACAATATGGGCAAAAATGCTCCACACAGGGCAAAAATGAGATGGGTGCCAGGCACACAGAGTGTAATTTGGGCAGGTTACCTGCAGTTGTGTTGTTCCTTGTGCTTGCCCCCTCCCTGGATGGTGCAGCCTTCTCCGTGCTGCAGTGTAGCTCTCAGCTGTGCTTTGCTGCTGCCTGGGGAAGCTCCTCCAGCCCTGGCCGAGCTCACACCCCACGCCTGCCTTCTCTGCAGCGCCTGCCACGGTGGACAGAGCTCTCCCGAGGTGTGCATCCTCAGGACCTACACCTATATGCATGTGAGAAAGTTATTTCCAAAAGCCCTATCATTCTCCATGATGACGGTGCCAGCTTGACACTCATTGTGACAGGCCATATATTTAATTTTGGAAATCAATATGCTCTGATTGAAGGTGGAACTGATTATTTTATGAAGAGCATTTATTAACTTATAAATGCCTCCACAACAATTGTTTCTCTGTTTTGAAAATTGCCTAACTGGAATATCCTCTGCCACTGGCTTGGTCCCAGCCCTTCGACGTGTACAAAAGATACAGGGATAATTTTCAATTTTACTTTATGGTTAACGGTTACTAGAAAAAATCCCCCTTCCTCTCCTGTAGTTCCACCAATTATTTCTGCTTCACACCCCATTTCTAAAGAATTTGCCGTCTATGAATATCCCCTTTCCCTCCACTGTTCTTTAGTACCCAGACTTTTTTCCAGCTTAAGTAAGTAGCCAAACTTCAGTGTCCTACATGTTGTTTCCATTGGGAAGGGAATGACGCAAACAAGGATTTGTTTTATTTTCTGCTGTAATCCTGTTTATTTAAAGATTGTACATAAAGCCCTGCTGCCTTGAACCCAGCAGGGCTCAAACCTCAGGAGATGGTTTCTCTGCTCACTGACCCAGTGACTGTGCCATTTCCCAAGGCCCCCCCAAAGGACTGTCTTGCCCCGGTTCCTCAAAGTCTTTGCTGGTCACCCGCAGCCCTTACCCCCTTCCCCACTTGCTGCCCTCTGCTTTCCATTCTTTGTCCCACACAGCTACTACTACACATTTGCCCAGTGCTGGCTTCCTGGGAAGCCCCTTCCCCCTGGCACCACAGGGGCACTAAGTCTCTTTGGCAGCTCCTGGAGCTTTAGCAATCCATAAGGCAAAAGCCACCTTGTTCTCATGTTAAACATGAATTGTACCTTGTTACAACCACCAGGAGTAATAAGGCTTCTCCCAGTTCATTTATTTTTAAAATACTATTTGTATTGTATTGTTCATCTGTTTTCCTGATGGCTTTTGGCTATGCCTACTTGAGCCCTAGTGAAGCTCTCAATACTTCAGTATTTATGGCAAAGAGGAGAGCATTACTATGGCTGGGTACAGCCCAACACACTGCATGCTGTGTCAGCTCCCCTAGAGTCAGTATGACATTTTTAGAGGCAATAAAGCCTCTTTAGCTGGGCAAGCTGTGCACAACAAGCAGAAATCTTTTCTTCAGTAAAAACCTCAAACAAATGGGAATTGGAGGAAACGTTGCCGAGATGTTCTTTTGAAGGTGGAAATTGCTGCCTCCTAAAATTAAATAACACAAAGCTGGACAAAGGAAGATAGCAAACCACATGCCAGACAAACTGCCACTCCGCTAATACATTACTTTCTAAATATAATAACAACTTACTGCTTACACTGACAGTTCAGCACATAAGCAAGAAGAGAATGATGTATAACACCAGACTGAGCTGAGACTGCAGAAGTACATACTCACCTTAGTTTCCTTTCTGTAATTATTTATGAAAGACTACTAGGAAGAAAGGGGAAAGCATGTCAAAAGAAGAGAAGCAGCAGCACAGAGGTTGCTCGGCTGAGCTCCTTTTAGCCACAGGAGTTGTCCAAACTCAAAGCTGACACCTGTGACAGAGGGACTTCTACCCCATTCTTCCCCCCTCCCAAGACAATTTCTTGCCTTAGAAACACTTAGAAAAAATACCTATGAACCGGCAGTAACTTCTTCATCATGAAGACAACCCTGGGTTCTCCCAAAGTTGTCCTGAAACCCACTTGTGGAGAAAAGGAGGATATAAAATGTTCACATGTTTATACCCTTCATTATCCCACTTTAGCTCATTCAGCACCTTCTTCAGTCTTAACAAATGTCAAGTATAGGACACCCTGCAGATTGACAGGTTTCCCATTTTCTTCCAGTTCCCTAGTCTCATGCAGCCAGAGAGTAAGACCATGAGAAAAAAGGAGCAGATAATTTTCTTACTTATATTTCTTTAATCTTAATTTCTAATCTGGCCAGGCCCACCAGAATGCAACTCCTACATGGGGCTTCTTTTTCTTTTTCAAATTATTATAAAAGCAGTTTACGTGTGTTTGAAGTTACTTTTTAGATCTAGTTTAAAAAAAAATCCATCTGTAACACTTCCTTGTAGTTGAATTTTATTAAAAAAAAAAAAACAACTTTCTGAGAGACCATGATTTATAATACTGAAACTCCCGTACAGAATTCTATTGATGACCTAAAAACTTACAGAATTACATGCACTTTTGTTTGAAATTTAAAGCAAAAATTCAAATCTTGGGAAAACTTCAGGAACTCTGATCAGCTGTATGTTGATTCAAAATGAAATCCTTTTCCTTTAGGGGAGAAAATGGCTAGCCACTCATGAACTACTAGATATTAGCCTCATGCTGCTCCAGCATCATCATACTTTCTCCTGCAATCCTCAGCTCAAGGCTGCACTCTGAAACCCTGAAAACTAGAATTGTGGTCAGACACCAGCTCCAGTAGCTGCTGTGGCAGTTAAAGTTGGGTTAAACAGAAAACAGGAGCTGAAAGCATTAGTTATCTGGGAGCAGTCCTACTTTAAAGTGTATGCTCTTAAGAAGGCAAGGTAATATATTCTAATAGATTTTACAAGTTGCTGAATTTTAGTGTCATAAAAAATAATAGTTCACAAAAACTAAATTAGAAAGGTTCATATTTGTCCTTTTTTGTGTCCCTATGCTAGGCATGCACAAAAACACAGGTTACTGTGAATCTGAAGGAAGCTGAACATGAAAGCTCTTGCCATGCCTGCACTTCAGTGACCATTTCCACAGATAGGTTCTGCCTGCAACAGGGTCTCAGTGAAGCCACTTATGTCTGGAGAGAGCAAACACCGCAGCTTTCTAAATATCCATCTCTCTAAATTCCAGGAAATTGTTGATACTTGACACAATTTAACACGGCAAAAATATTGAGAAATTATTTTGATTAGTTAGATATCTCCTGCATTTTGAGGGTCAGCATTGCATAATCTGTCTGGGCTACAAACATTTTGGTACATTGGAACAGATAACTTTCAGGATCAGCTTTGACAGAGCAGAAATGAAAAGAAGAAAAATCTGCAGCATGGACTTTCTAGAACCTTTTCTAGTGAACAAATCTAAAAAAAAAAAGAAAAGTTTGGTTTCATGGGTCCTTTCAGCAGCTGGATCCTCAGCCAGCGAGAGCACTTTGTATTAATTTCAAACGTCTGCATCATGATTCGAATGTGTTCCTATGCCAAGTGGTTTCCACTAAGTTAACAAACAGAAGTATTCAGCCTCATGCTGGAAATCTATTCACATTCCAGAGAACTTGAGTAGATGGGCACCGGGTTGTCATTCCCATACTCTGTCTAGCAAAACAACGTTCCCAGCTTACTTACACACAGCAAAAGTGTTCTAGGAATTTGCAAGTGTGGTGTTCTTAGAAACAGCGACCTGCAGCCACTTCTCCTGAAAGCACAAGCATTACTGGTGGTTTTGGGACAGATATTCTAGGGGGGATTCCACTTGCACTGGAAAGGTCAAACAAGTAAGGAGTGAATACCTTCAGCAAAGTCATAGTGTTCCTCTTCCTTTGGGGGATATCTCCCAGTGTTGTTAGCACTGGTTGCAGGATGATTCATACCAAGATGAGGCAGGCTTCTCACCCCAGATGTCCATCTTTCTGTCAGTCTAGCTGGAGGCTGTAGATGAACAGGAGTAAAACTTGACATTCTGCACAGGAAATACCATGCCTATGCTGACAATAAGCAGAAAGATACTATCAAATGTAAAATATAAGAAGAGAAATTAAACTCAGTATGGAGCTAAAGGAATTAACTGTACCACTGAGGCCTTCATGTAATTCAGACACCAGATGTGCACGTATCAGCTCCCTGACTTTCATGTTTTGCAACTGAAATGGATCAAAGTAAGGCACATTAGATACACTGCTGTCATATTCAGATAGCTCTTACCTTAATGTAACTGTTTTGCCTGTGACGGGGAAATGCTACCTCCTGTTTCCTCCAGTTTTAGAATAATGTTGCATCAGACAGCAACTCTCAGATTTGCCCTTTCTGGTCTGCCACAATAAGAATGACAAAACAATTCAACATTTTGCAACTCAGTCCTTTAGATGTCCATGTGGATTGCAGGAACTCCCAAAATTGCCCTTTGAATTTCTCTATCTTATTTTGTTCCCTGTGGAAGAGAAAGGTTCATAAAATGAAAGTAGCATGAGTGGTCTTCTGTCAGCTCAGACTCCAGTCTTACTTAAAATGTCTGACTTAGATATTGTCCAAATGTTGCATAGCCAAAATATATTTTCCACACAGGGCTCTCTTCCTGAACTGTCTAGCTGAGCTGAAATTTTCTCACTCAAGATCTTAGTTACTATTGTTCTTCCACTGCTAGCACATAAAGACTCCTACACCTCTGAGAAGAAGTCTTTTTATTTCAGAGGGTTTAAAATGTTAAAAAATCAAGTAAGAAATAATCCTAGTTGTTGCACAATGTCCTCAGAAGTTGTTTGTTTGTTTGTTTGTTTTCACATCTATGATTCATGTTTTCAGATATAGCATGTTGAGTTAAAAACGTAAAATAAAGAAAAAGCACCAGTCCGAAATAGCAATGCTCTTTGTGTATATTTATAATGAAATTATTTGGTAGAGTAACTTGTGTAGCTTCCCTCTTTTTAGACACAAAAAAGAGGAACTCAGACCCTGCTGAAGCCAACAGCAGACATCTGATAGGCACAAACAGCAACAGGCGCTCACCCATAATCTATATCATAAAACCATAATTGGCTGTCTCCATTAGGACTAAAGTAGGAGGAATGTTGTAGGTCAGGACAAAGGTGTATTTGCAGCCTGCATAGTTTCTGCACACATTAATAGTCCTTCATGAGTATTATGTTCACATTTTTCAGAATGTATTTGTGGTATTTTATTTGCTAAAGCCTGGTTGGGTGGTCATTGCTGTCTGAGACAGAAAATTATGACAGTCCCTGGCCTAATCAACAAAACTAAACGGTGACTGAGCTCACACAGGCTGCTCCATAAGCTGTACCCAGTCAGTGCTGCCCATTGAGTATATTCCTCTAGCTGTCTTAGGGCATCAGGAAACAGAGAGGAGAAAAATCTCTTTGGGAAAGATGAGCAATGCTGAAAACACAGAATATCTACAGAAGCAGAACTGTACAGTTTGCTTAATTTGCCTCTTTTTCTGTCCCGGCAGGAGACGAAGCTGAGTTTACAGAACTGCAACTACCTAACAGCAGGGAACTTGCTTAGCCGAATCCTGACTCACACTGCTGGTCTTTCTTGGGGTCAGGAGCTCTGCTTCTGCTTACTCACTGCCGCAGCAGTCAAAGAAAATCAAACCTGGTGCATTAGACAAAACCCAGTGTTATGCCTGGCAGCTGTCATAATGTTTGACTTTCAGGAATCACCATTCTCAGCAGGTATTTTTTGGTGGCAGAAAGAAGGGCAAGCAATGGGTGCCCTAAGCAGGAGCTGAGCTGAAGCCTGTCTGCAAGCCTGTCAGACCCTTCCCAGTGCCCCTTGGATGCTCCAGCTGCATCCCCACCCCAGGAGCTGCTGTGTCTGCCCCTGTGCTCCTCCAGCCCCTCAAGCACTGCTGGTCCAGGGAGCCCGGGTGTTGAGGACCACCTTGAGCCTCAGGTTTCCCTGCATCCCAACAATCCCATTTCACACAGGCAGGCTCTGAGAGCAGCAGCATGGCCCACTGCAGTGCTGCAGCACTGCCCACCTCCTTGCCACACGCCTGGGCTCACAGCTACTGCCTCCCCACTAGCTGCAACGTGCACTGAGCGAGCTTCCGTAGCACTAAAGCAATAAATGTCACAGGAAGGGAAATTATATTTTGATCTATTTCTCTTTGCTTTGCTTTTCAGCTACCTCTTAATGCAATTCAGATAGGTCAGTCCAAAAACTGGCAGTTGAAAAACTCCAGTAAAACCAAGGCGTGTGAAACAAAACAGGGAAAATTGCCCTAAAATTTCCCTAGTCCAGTTTCCATGGTAAGAACAGACCGTTTTTCAACTGTTTCTCCTCAAATATGTGTTGTCATGAACACAAATTAAAACCAAGCCTGCTAGCTTCAGATTAATTAACATTCCAAATGAATGTTTTTTTTTGTTTTCAGATAAAGGATTCTGCTACTGAAGGTCACTTTGCTCTAAAGGAGCTGGGAAGAACACACTGCTGCACCACACTGCAGCAAGTGCAGAGATTTAGTCCTGTCAACCAAGCACTTCTAGCAGATCTTCAGCTTTTGGGATACTTAAATTATTGGACATGATGCTTTTATCTAATACTTTAAATCAGGGACAAGGAAGAAGATGAGGGTTCAATGATTTCATAACATGGTATGAAAGGGACTTGACTTACTGGAGCCCCTTTATTTCTAATAAAGGAGACAAAACATATCTGCAGCCCATAAAAAAATGGGAAACGCTGTGTCCAGTTTTGCACCACATGCATACAGTTCAAGAGCAATAGAGAGAAACTAGAGAAGGTCTAAACTGGAGAGTTATCAAGATAGTTGCAACAAATGACCTGCAAGGGCAGGTGAGCATCCTATAGCTACTGAAAGGACAGGGACGATGAGACCCAAGCCAGGATGGGAGTAGAAAATAAATCAAGGAGAAGCCAAGACTTCCAAGACTGTGTAAATAAAATAGCTACTCAGTGAGCTGAAGCAGAAGGGTCAGAATTGCAGAGCCACTGATGTTCAGACTCTTCCACTTGGGTCACTAAGTAGTTATTCATTTTACTGAATGCTGTTTCAGTCAATTTTCCAATGGCATAGACACTTCAGGAGCAAGTGAGCTGTTCTTCACTGATCTTACAAGAGTTTTGGTGCTGAACACTCATTCCCAAAAAGATTAGGAAAAACTTTAAAACTAAAACTTTGAAAGAGCAATAACTCTTTCTAGTGCTTCTTTATTTCAGCATCACAGTTTTGGGTCAATTTTTTTAGATTTATTTTGTTTAGCTTCAGAAATCAAATATTCTGTCACGTTTTCATTAGACATATCATTTTTTTAATGTTTTCATTAAGCATATAGTCAAAGGCTGTGTTGTTCCAATTTTAAACAGCCGTCTCCCAAAATTACAACACGCATGCAGGTATCGGCTCATCCGTTACTGTTTCAGTCCTCTTGCAATGGTCCAGCTGGTTTGAGTAGGTTATTTCCAAAACTCCTTGGTGACTCATTAGTCATGAAGTGGGAAATACCTGTATGTTTTCATATTTTTGGAGATGCTCCCATCCATGTCTGCCTAGAACCAATAACTAGTGCAATCCTTCCGCCTTGAAGTAACATGGAGCAGGCAATTGTATGTGGTTCCCTATGATTTTCAAAACAGCCTAGGGCCAAGTTCTACTCAAAATCCCATAGACTGGTATATTTAAAAGTGCTACAAAAACAAATGTTCCCTATTAGAGATCAGGAGGCTGTCCTGGTCTGGGGTAGAACAGGACTGGTTCTGTTCAATGATGTAACTTTTCAGCTAAAGCTCTTCTAATTAACTGTCCTGTCTGAAGTTAGCAGCATATTTTTGCAGACTGTCTGCTTCTAGCAGTGATAACACTCCACGTTTAGAGTTACTGCCAGGGATTGGCATGCAGACCAAGGTCACTGCTGAGCTTCTGTACCACACGAAGTATGGCAGAAAGTAAATCTGCACTTGCAGGGAGGAGAAGACAAGATAAGAGACCCTAAAATTCACCAACAGGGTATTCCATCCCATATCCTTCATATCCAGTATAAAAGCTGAAGGATCAGGAGGGGCAAGCTATTCCTTCCTCCCTTTTGCTGCTCTTTCAATGGCCAGCATCCGAGGAGGATTTCATCCATCCTACCTTTGATCAGGAGCCGTGTGTTCCTGAGCCGAGTTCCAGAATACAGCTCCTGGACCCAGTTGCCATCTGTTGCTGAGTCCAGCCTGGGACTTTTCCCAGGGGCTCCCCAGCCCGGGGTGACAGTGACAAATTGCCATCAGGGGCAGAGGAGGTGTGTGGTTTGATACTGGTTTTGTATATATGTGTACCTATTATATTATCATTGTTACTATTATTATTAGTGGTAGTATTAAAGCTGTTTTCTTTTCTTTTCTAATCGAGAAGTTTCTCTCCCTTATTCCCTTTCTCCTTCCCTTTGGTGGTGGGGGGAGAGGGGTTTACAAAGAGTGTCTATTGCCAGTCTGGGGGCATTCCTATGATGGGTGTTCAGCTATGTGGCTAGACAAAGAGCCACGGTCTATTTAGGCAGAGTGACGATTTGCTATTTTCAAGTGTATTCACATAGGGCAGTTCAGCTGCTGCATTGTGACTTTGCTTTCCAAGAACAGCTCCAGGTGAGTTGCTAAAATACTGTCAGCTCAGCTGAGCTGTGCAGAAGACACTGAGCCAATCTCAGTCTTTGAGTCTGATTTACTCTGCTGTTACATCAACAAAGTGAGTTTGTATTTCCACCAGTTTAAATGTCAGTCTTGGCCCAGGCTTTCTTTGGATGTTGCAGAAAGGGAAGAAGAAGGTTCCTGCACAACTCAACAGGAGCCGTTCTGTTTGGATGAGCAACAGTTTTTCCTGCACTATAGAGAACACACACCTTTTAGCCAGGGCAAGAACAGGAGCATGAAGCTTCATGATTGGGACGTAAGCAGCAATATAAGGTTCAATAGATGAAGAATTGCCTTCTCTTACAGGAGGTGAACAGAGGGATAGCAAGTTCTGCAAGATCAACGTAAGCTGTAGCTCCTGATGAGGAAACAATACCAGAAAATGTAAGTTCTCAGCTAAGGTCTGCCAGTAGTTTGTTTGCTTTAGGCAAGTAGGATCAGCTTAAGAAAGGTGAATTGATTGTCTGGATCTTCTCTAAAGCATAACAGGTGACAAGCTCTGTGCTTCTGGTACTTCCCAGCATCATAACAAACAGAGCGGCTGAGGGAATTGGAGTTGTTTAGCCTGGAGAAAAGAAGGCTCAGGGGATACCTGACTGCTCTCTGCAACTCCCTGAAAGGATGTTGTAGCAAGGTGGGGGCAATCTCTTCTCCCATGTTGCAAACGTTAGGACAAAAGGAAGTGGCCTCAAGTTGCTCCAAGGCAGGTTTAGGTTGGATATTAGGAAAAACATATTCACCAAAAGTGTTGTCAAGCACTGGAACAGGGTGCTCAGGGAAGTGGTGGAGTCACCATCCCTGGAGGTGTCTGAAAAAGTATAGATGTGGTGCTGAGGGACACAGTTTAGTGGTGACTTGGCTGTGATGAGTTAACAGTTGTACTTGATGATCTCAAAGGTCCCTTCCAACCAAAACAATTCTATGCTTTTGTGATTCTACCCCTGGGAAGGAACAGAAGGATTTTGCTTCCAGCTCAATAGCCGGTTATCACCTCAAGTGATATGACAATGGTATACTTGATGGACAGTGTTTGAAGAAATTACAAAGGTACTCTTTCTGCCCTTTTGTGAGGCAGAAGCAAGTCAAGTGATGTTTTTTTGCCTTAACCTCATAACTCCTGCCTTGTTGCTTGAAGAACCATGCTGCAATGGACTTCTGTTAGCATTTAAAAGCCCTAACTTAGGTATTAGCCTTATGGAGATGATTAAAGCCCTGTTTACCCTAATTACCTGCAGACACAAATTTTCAGACTGAGAGTGGGAAGGAGAAGAAGCAGAGAGAGTTCATGGAAAGCTGCTGTTTGGCTGTTTTTTACTAGGAAGTGTAAAATACAAAGAAAAGAGGAAAAATCCGAGGATGTTTGATAGCTTGAAAAAAAATAACACTGGGACTTAAATTTTCCAGTTTATCTTAGCTCTAGGGGAAAACTCCACTCTTCAGCTGGATTTAATTCTGAAATCCATGGAGCTTTTGCTAATAGAGAGTTCAGGCACTGATCATAGCAATGAAATGGCTTTTGTCCTGCCCACCAGTGCCACTGCTTGAGTGCATGGGGGCTGGGAGAGCCAGTCCTTGGATCATCTGAAGCATTTATGTGAAGATATTAAGAACAAACTGCCCATACCTTCAGCAGTTGTCTGACCTGCCTGGGGACTTTGCGAAGAAGGAGCACAGACATCTGATGGCAGGCATGGCCCCTGCTCAGCAGACACCTTTGCTGTCACCACCACAGCCCATCACACACCTCAGCAGACCAGGCTCTGCACCAGCTGCCCACAACACCTGTGAGGCTGTTACAGAACTCAATATACGAAGGAAGGGTCCCCTAAGCCCAGCAAGGCAGGTGTTCTTGCAAACCAAACCCTTTTCTATAGTCTGAATATTTTTAGTGCCACTTGAATTATGGAACTAATAATTGAGATGGATCACTCATTAAAGTGTGCATTTCATGATCTTCTGAAGATGCTAAGAAGCACCAGTTACTGCAAGTACAACTCAGGATAGCTGGAAAGTGAAGAGTGGGTGTTCTTGGAGGAAAAAGATGCAGCACACAGCCAAAGCAGGGAGAAGAAGCATTTGTATTTCTGTGTTATGCCTCTGTTCATGCTTCCAGGGTCTGCTAATTTTCCCCTAGCGAAGCCAGGACCTTCTGTGTACCTTTTCTTAGATGAAACCTGTTTTCTCCACTTCTCTCTTTGCTGCCTCTCTCTCCTCTCCATGGGGATATTACTTCCCCTGTTTCAGAGAGGTTTGCCTTGCAGTGCAGACAAGTGCCCTGCCTGTCTAAGAAAGCACTTTGTCTTGGTGGAAGTTCAACCCTGCAGCTGGGCAGCAGGCAGCTGTGGGGAAGGTTTAATGGGCATCTGCAGCAGGTAGGTAGTAAGCACTTTTACTGTGTGTTAGAGGCTCCACATACCCATGTAACAGCTGAATGTGATCTCCAAGACTATATTTCTGTGACAAATCACATTTTCCATCAAGAAAGAAATGGGCATTCAGCTGCACTTTGCTTCATAAGCTGCGGAGCAGTTACCTGACGATTATCACAACTGAAACTACGACTACGAGTAACACATCTTTAAATTCAGAATTTCAGCTCAAGGGTATATTGGCTGATTGTAAATTGGTTAAGTAATGCAAGAGAGGAACTGGAAATAAACTAGTACACACATACTCTCAAGCTTGTTGTTCATCTAGACCTTTTGGGGTTTTTTTTTAACATCGTAGCCACCCAGTTTATATAGTAAAGGGAGTTACTGACAATTGAGACAACACTCTTTTCCATGCTGCTGCTGCAGGAGAGAGGGGATGCCCCTGGGATAGAGTATTCCACCTTAATCTAACCAAGCAGACCTGTTTGTCTTAAAGAGAAGGAAGGCTACAAGATGCTTCTAGCCATCTTTGGAAGAAGATGCATTGTACCTGTGTGTGTGTATGTACCGATACAAAGACAGCCCAGGAGGAGAACACCAGTCTGCTCAGAACAGCCTTCTGGCATACGCCAGCAGTGCAATTTTCAGACAGATAATAAGGCCATAAAAATAGAAACATGAATTAAGTGCATGGAATATGGGCCAGATGGGAAAGATAAGAAGTGTAAATTCTCCTGAGGCCCACTATTAATTCTTTCATGTGGACCTGGAATGAGGAAGGTGGTCTCTTCCTGAGGAAACTCCTTGTGCAGCACAATTAATCAAGAGACAGGATCTTCCTTTCCACACCAAGCAGCAACCTGGCAGGCACACTGTTACAGAGGCTGAAACAAGCAGGAGACATTCATCTTGGAAAAGAGCAGGCTGATCTCAAGAAGTGGCTATGGCAGTGTGTAAGAACATCCTCTTAGCAGAGCATTCAAGAAGTTCATTGTACATGAACTTCACAGACATTGAAAAATGCTTTTTCTAGGATGGTAGATAATATCACTTGGAAAATAATGGGACATTACTGAACCCCAGAAAGACAGTTAAGAGTAAGGAAAACTCTTAAGACAGATCCTAGCATGAGCAAGTTCACATTAGCTCTCCTTCAAACCTACTTGAGATAAGAGTTGCAGTTTTCTTTTCCTTCACTGTTTCTTCCAGGTTTTTTTTACTGGATAAAGACTGGCTTGATTAAAAATGAGAGTACATTAGATGCAATTACAACAATTAAAAATACCAGTTTCACTGACAGTATCTGCCCCAACATCCAAATATCACAAAATCATAGAATCATAGAATGTCTGGGCTTGAAGGGACCTCCAAAGGTCATCTAGTCCAACCCTCCCCCCCCCCATAAGCAGGGACATCTCCAATGATATTAGGAAGATAAAGGTGATAGGAAGAAGCAGCTAAAAAGAAAATGGTTGGAAGAGGGATTTTTTTATTATTATTATTATTAAAAGGAGAAGTGCTAATACGGGAGAGCAGATGAGTGATTTCTATGCACATTGAGGAGGCCAGAAGAACCGCTTTCCTCTGAAGGACAGCAGAGTCAGCTGGTGCCAGTGAGGAAAATATCCTTACCAGGAGTGTACATGACTTTGATTCTTCAGAGAAAGTTCAGATCTTAAAACAAGTGAGTGTTTGACAATCAAACTTTTGCATCTTTAACACACATGTCAAATCATTATGATTAAATGAGTTGTAAACATAAAGTAATAGAAAGTGACTCATGGAGAGATTTCACATCATTAAAGTGGTATCTGTGATGGACTTTGGGTATTAACTGATCTTAATGGATAATAAACAAGGGCTTATACAGAACACTCAGTGGAAGGAGAAATGGGTAAACCACATCCGAATAAACTGACGTCACATATGGAACGACCTTCTAAGGATCCTATCAGGACCATGGAAGAGATAAAGACCCAAACTATCCTGAAGAGGACGAGATGAGCACTGATTCCACCTGGAGTCAAACCAAACAATGTCTGAAGGATGAAAATGCACAGAGGTTTTTTACCAGCAAGCCTTCTGCTTCCCTGGAATGAAGATAAGATGGGATGCACAGTCCCATGGTTCATTAAAGAATCACGCAGGTTCTATGCGAAGGCTTGTGAAACTAAGTACAGTCCATGAATAAAAAAGACTGATTGTGGCAGGAAAAAGAGAGAAGAAAAAATAAGAGTCCTAGCTGAGAAGTTATTGTCTTGCCTGCCAAAACATAAAACATAAAAGTAAGAGAAAATCGGCTTCACCCAAGAAGACAGAGGTTCATAATTCGGCTGTAACTAAGTCAATGTGTGTAGGACATTCATAACAAGCATAAAGGTTTCTTAAAAGCAATAGAAATTATATTACATAAGAAATACAAATGGAAGAAGTACACATCTGAGAGCAGAGCTGTGACAGAATATTTCAAGATGCTGTTTCAATTTTTACATCTTCTCTCTCAACAAGACTAGAAACAATAATAATTTTAACTAAAGCTACATTTTACAGGAGAAGGGAGGAGGTTGTCAATAAAATGAATGAGTTATAGCATAACAGAAATGCACTTTTTCCCTAGACTTACTACCTCCAATAATAAGATATACATAAATCCAGGCCCTTTGGACACGCAGGAAAAAATCTAGAGGCCATATTTTGCATGTTACCATAATATGATGTTCTGTGATTTCTCAAGAAAGCAGAAATGTGAGGAACATGTTGACACTTCAGTCTAATTCCAGAATTCTCTGACTATGTTGTGGTTGCTACTTGTGAGTACTGCACATGAAAATAACTTCCCTTGACCTAAAGAAAAAGTGATTTCTTTTTTGGTTTTGTTTTGGTTTTTTTTTTTTTTTTTTTGCTATGAGGTGAAACCTCTCTGTATCACTAAAGCAATATGGAGCTAAAATTTACTTTATATACTGCTACATACTGCTCTCCGTGACAGTATATTGGTGAGTGTGTGTTCAAGAGGGAGATGTGGATTTAATAAAGCTGGCATGACTTGGAGACCATTTGAAAAGATCTGTCCTGTGATAACAACAACGTACAATGTATTAAGGCACAAATAATACTGTAGTCTTCCATGTGACAACTACAATAAGACAAGGTCATCCTATGGACTGTACCAGCTACTCTGAGTGGAAGGGCAGCATCTTTGTAATGCACATGATCTTCTGTCCTAACCCAGGATCACAAGGCAGCTTTCTTGCCCTGGGGTTCAGACCAGAATAACTCTGCAAAATCATACAAAGACAGGTGGACTTCAGAAATAATAAATGATTAATAAAGAGTCTTTTCCAATATCATCAGGTAGAAGAAAATGCGCACAAGCTAATAAAGACATACCTACTGGGGGAAAAGGCAAGGAGATTGGGTTTTATAAATTCCTTTGCAGGTGGAATTTTATTATTCTCATTTTAAATTTCCTGAACATCAAGAAACACATTCTGCTTTCAAAACTCATGCAACTGAGCTGACAGGACACCTTGCACAATAGCATTTCTTTGTTTGTAATCACTAATTGTCTTTCTCATCCTTGGTGGATAAAACTTATAAAGCCTACATTTAAGGTGTTAATTAGCCATGCCCTGCTCACTTCACAGAGGCTAACTGTTCATCAACAAACTCCAGGGCAGGCTGGTCCAGCTTATTGACAAGAAGAGATGGGGTTACATGAACAGTACTTATTTAGGGGCTAGATGGCAAAACTGCCTTGTAGGGTCATGGTAAGGTGAAAGATAACACCAAGGCAGGACAGACCTGACCTGTCACTAGGTGGGACAGGATTGAAAAAAAAAAAAAATAGATAGGCTCACAGCCTATCTATTTCTGTTCCTGTGACAATGGGTAACAGAGCTGGACCTTAAATTTGCGTCTTTGCTCGATACAAGGGTATGCAGAGCAGAGCATAAGCTAAGATGGTGCAAAGGACTCTGAAAGACATGCTGCAGATGTATATTCTCTTACCTCCTGCCATATTATGTCTCAAAAGAAACATAAAGGCTGCCTTTGGAAGCAGTTTCTCCCGCTCCCTCCCATTTGTATGTTTATTAAACACACATTTACCTTTTTCCAGGGGAACAATATCAATGCTTGACTTTTTTACACCAGAGTCCCATCTCCAATCCCTATTTTACACCCATTCGTTTATAAAAAGCAACTTTTTTTGCTTCCAGTTGGCAGGCAGTTTAAGTTCTGCACTCCTTGGTGACAATTTGAGACAATTTTCCTCTGATTTTTCTCTTTCCACTCGCTGCACTGCCCAATTCTGCTAGGATTCATCCACTTCACCTAAGTTTGGGAGCACTGCCTGACATTACCAGACGCAGCTCAAAACCATCCCATACAATAATATTGCTCTGGATCTCCATCACCTTTTTGCCCATGCTGCTTGCCCAGACAAATCTGCTTCAGGTGAAATGCTAATAAAATTCCTGATAAAAAAAGATATCCCCCTGCCTTTTTTCCAATTTAGCAAAGATGTAGAAAATATTGATGGGTTTTGTCTTCTAGTATTTTCTCATACCCTCTCTAGGAAGAAGAAAGGACATCTTTTTGCAATCCCATTATTACACATGTGCATGGTTATATGAAAATGCTCTCAAGGGACATCAAGCAAATAATACCAACTTTCAAAATTCTATAGCAATGTATTTATACAAATTACAGAATTCTGTATGTATTTACACACCATTACAGAATATCAAGTAAGTAACACCAACTGTTCTTTCGCTTTTCCCTCAGATCTTTCTTCAAGTGAATTTTCGTGCTCAAGAAAGGTGCCAGATGGACAGCACTAGAAAATGAAGACTTCTGTTTGTCCACCACACGGGAGGAGTGGCACTGCAGGCCTCCCCGCTTTGCGATGGCAGCTCTCTCCAGCCCTGTTTTAGCAGGATCATGTAAGGAGGAGGAGGTCATCTGTACCCCTTCACGCCTTGGCAAAGGAGCTGAGTAGCACCTAGGTGACGATGGTTTTGCCCATCCCCCACCAGAAAACAAACAGAAATAACTCATTTTACACAAGTGACTGAACAGAATCTGTTGTTCGTTACCCGAAACAGGCCGATTTGACCCAGTGAACCAGCAGGGAGTGGCAAACTGCCAGCTCCTGGACCATCCAGTCTTGCAATAATGCCTAGGTTAAATTACATGTTTCTATATTTACATAAAGTCAGTATTTACACACCATTATGGGTTATTTGAGTAAATCGGTTACAGTTTATTTATATGGACTGCCATAAACTCATAACATTTTTCTTGGGTTTAATCCCTTCTTTAGAAAAATACAAAAAAAAAAAAAAAAAAAGTTAACTAGTAGTAATGATTTGCCTATGACTGAAAATCCAACTTGATTTAACATTAAGACTCAAATTGTGGCCTAGTGTCGTGGCCTCAACTCATAGTAATTTTAACCTTTGCAATTAATTTCCTGGTGTATGTCAGATTTACTGAGAAAGCAGAGTTGTAACCTTCCTTCCTTGCAGTAGGATTGATCTGTTTAACACTGAGCAGTAGACTCTAGTCCTCCCCAGAAGCTCGCTGTCTTCTCCTTCATTCCAGCATGGCTTTGCACCACCTGGATAAATGATCCAGCACCCAGCAGACACAAAGCAGCCGAACTGCCTGCAGGTCTCAGCAGCTCCAAAGGGTTATAAACAAACTCATGGGCTGCAGTCAAAGGCTGTAAATTCCCAGGCAATAACAGTCCCTAGACAAATATGTCTAATGGTATCCTACAAATCAACTAATGTAATTTACATATTTTTATCATTCATAAACAATTATAATAAAATGTCACGTTTTATTTAAGATTACTGATATTGTCCATTGAGACATGGCCCTTCCTACCTGCTCAAGTACAGAAAGGTCATGTTCATTTAGGACACAAAGCCAGAGGTTATTCTAGACAGAATTACATTTCAAATAATATGTATCACATGGACAAGAGTGCCTCTGAGCAAAAAATCACTTAATTACAAATAGACTACAAAGTTACGGATAGCTCCTCCAGAATAGGTCTGTGCTGAGCCTCCATGCCTCTGTGGACAGCCAGGGGTGTCAGAACCAGCCACATTCCCAGCATACCCAATGGCAAAGGTTACACTCCCTGTAATGGCACTGAACTCAAATCCTAAGGGGTACATCAACTACAAAATGCATTTGTCATAGGAAACTTACATGATTTTTCTTCTTTTTTTTCCCCCCTGGGGAAAAAATGCCTCTTCCTAAGGGTTAATTCCCAAATGGTAACTTCTAATCAACATATTTGTGTGCTTAACATAAAATGCTATAATCCCTTAAATATTACATACTGCCAGCTCACTTACAGATCATGAATATTTGAACATACTTTATGGAAAAAAAAACAAAATAAAATAAAACAAACCAAAACCAAAACCAAAAACAAGTCTAATATTGTCCCCCTCATTGTCATTATTGATAGAGATTTATTAGTTTCTTTTTGCAAGTTTTACTTTAGGAAGGGTGCTAATATCATGTATTATGACAGTTCACACTGAAAGCAATTTTCCATAAAAGATGTTACAATGACCCCTATGTAAATTTTGTAATTTCATAGTAGATAGTCAAGTGCACAAATAAACATGTTGACAAGAGTGATTCTGTTAACCTGGTTCTTGCCCTCTGAAACCGTTATGTGCTATTTGTGGAATCTTAAAATTAGTACAATTGTTGATATTACTTATGTTGTTTCTGGCATTCTGCTTTAGGAAAAAAAAAAAGCGTATTTATCATTTAGCTTTGGTATAATCTGCAATAGGTTTTAACAAGTAGAATATATTCCAACCCCTATATTTTCCACAGCTCTGAAGTTTACAACGATGTAGGAATTCACTTTATCAGAGAGGAAATATTACAGACACATAAAAAAAAAAAAATTGGAGACCCAGTTTTCTCTTTAATCCTCTGGGGATAAGCTATGAAACAAGCAGTCAGAAGAGTGAGGACTCAGTGTCACGAGTGGTGTGCATACTTGTACAATAATATGGGCACAAAAGAGATTGTCGCCTTTAGTACGTGAGGGTCACTAGAATTTATTATTATTACCTTTTTATTGTTTGCATTTTTTTTTTTATCCATGCACCTTTATATTTACTTGCATGAATTTACCACAGGTTCATAGTGGACTTTGCCATTTTAATGCTTACAGAGCCTAAAGCTTCCAAAATGCCTATCTGGCCTGTACATATTTCATTAAAAATAAACTCTATATAATAAATAAATATATAAAATAAATAAAATGTTGCCTTTGGAATTTCTATAAATAAATTTAACTTTTTTACTTTTATTTTTTTAGTAAGATGTCTTTGCTTTAAACTCAGTGGGGTAAGACCCAGAGAGCGATGAACTGAAAAGTCTCTTGTTTAAGTAAGACTGCACCCTCCATGCCTTTGCAAATACAGCGTACACTTGAGCAGGCCACCAGCCAAAAATCCTGAAGAATCAAAGTATGGCAGGGATGCTGATATATGACGAAGTACAACTGATCAAAAATTTAAAAGCGTGTCTATTCCCCAGCATGCATCAGGCCTTCCTCCTCCTCCTCCTCCGCGTGGCTCCTCTCTCTCGCGCTCTCACTCCCATTCATCCTCTCCCTTTCTCTCTCTCTCTCTCTCGCACTCACTCTCTCGCGCTCCCTCTCGTACTAAATCAAGCGAGTGGGCATAGGCTCTCCTCCAGGAGGACAAACCTTTAAGTGCAGAACAAAATCAGCATGTTCCATCCAAGCCTCCATCATACATTATGCATGCGACAAAGTTTGGCAACAGTGGAGCTGATGTGATGACACAGCTAATCAATAAGAACCCACCGCATGAAACCTTTATAGTGGTTACTTTTTAAGGGCTCAAGTGAAGGAATTGTCTTTGTCAACTTTGGCTTAAAATATCCTTATATAGTTCTGGTACTTTCTCAGGGTCCACTGGTCTAGGTAAAAAATGTGTAAATTTTTGATGCCGTTTAGTCCTAGTCCCTTCTCTTGGAGTCCCATCTTTATTTAATGCAACGTAGTATCGTCTTCCAGTGTCCACATGTTTATATAGATTTGATGAATATGTGTTATACCAGTTTTCTTCAAACTGTTCTCTGAATACACACTCCTGGGTTAATTTTTCCTATGGAAAGAAAAGAAAAAGCATTAAGGAGATAGCTAGCTCCCAAAATATGCTATTTTTAAAAGAATTACATTTTTACAACTTTAAATCTTGAAACATTTTCACAACTTAAAACTTGATCAATTCACAAAATGAAGCATTTCAAAATTCCCAGTTTTAGCTCAGTAAACCTGTATTGCCAGGTATTTCATTAAGTAGTCACGAGGGTGGATAACCCTATGTGAAGCAAAAATGATTCTCCGAAAGGCTCATTGCCCACATCAAAATATCAACAACAAAAATGAAAAGTATTTTAATTTCTGAACATTCGCAAGCAGCTTACAAGACATTACTGGATGTGTATAACTTATTAGTTGCTTCAATCATGACTGCAGGTATTTGAACAAACAGACTTAAAGGAGAAAATTATAACTAGTTTGCAGGTCTCTAATACAGTTTAAGGCCTTAAAATCTCTATGTCATTTCAATGCACGGAGAACTCAATGCAACTCATCAATTTAAAAAGATATCATTTATGACCCTGTGTTTGGCTCATTTGCATCACAGAACCACAAGCCCTGAAAGCTTCAAAGAGGAGCACAAACCCCATGTGCTGAGATGAAGTTAGGCAAGGAAGCTCCTCCAGGTTTGCTTCACTAGGGTTGTCCTGGTGTCCTGTCCTACTGATACGTCCCACTGAAGACATCGACCATTCATCAGATACCCCTGCCACAGACTCACACTCCTTCCAGTTCACCCATTAATTCAGTTTGTGTGCACCCTATACGTCCTTTTGGTTTAAATAGATGGGGTTCGCTCAAAAAGCAGCCAGCTGATAACATTTTAGGAAGGACTCGCACAAGCGACTAAGAAGGAAGACTGGAGAAAAGGTGGCAAACTCTACCATAGGAAAGCTGATGGAAAACTGGGAAAAATAAGCCTGGAAAAAGTCTTTTCAGCTTGTACAAAAAATATGATAATGATAATTAAAATACATTTTTTTCATAACCAGAGTTCTCACTTGAATAGCACTCACATTGACCAAACTCAGCTTCCAGCTGAGGATCAGTTTCTAACGGTTACAAAGGCCCACACAACACAAACTTTTCTGCATGTGTTTTACAGACATCAAACCTTAAAACAGTCCTTTTAGTTAAGTATGCAGGGAAGGGAAAATGGAGACCAAGGCTCAGAAGCAGCAAAGCATTTATGGCACATAAGCTGTATATGTGTGTCTGAACACAGCTAAGGAGCCACAGCTCAAGCTCCAGTGCCCCCAGGAAGCCACCATCCATGAGTTAATCCAGGGCTTCCCAAAAACCACCATCACCAAAGCTTGCAGCTTGCCTTGGGGCTGCAGGAACCTTTGGGGTGAGTGGTAGGCAACTATTTTCAAGGTGTTTCTGACTGTACCTGAATGTGTATTCTGAATGTGTATCCTTCACGCATTTTTAATGTGTGAAGTAGCTCAAACATTCCGTTCTGGTTATAGGGAGAAGATATACAAATCTGTTTACATTAAATCCTTACCTATGGCCCAGATCCTGCTACCTCCTATTGAGAATTGTCCTTTGACAGCTTGAAACTGCAGAACCAATGAATTCTACTGGACCTCAGCAGCAGCTCAGTTATACACACTGCAGCAGCCACCTTGTACAGCCCCAGTGAACAAACTTCGACAAAGACTATTCAGCTGCTGTAAAGATTGTCTTTAAATACAGCTTTCATTAATGTTTTATTTTGCATGAGATTTAGAATCACTTCGTTTGCTTTAAGGCAAAAGCAGATGCTGAGGGATATTATATGCTGGGCCTATAGGTCCATGGGGAAAGAGAAACTAATTTAAATTGTTTTCCTGCTCTCAGAAGGCAATAGGATCACATGACAAGCACTGCAGAAGCACTCCCTGCTAAAAATAGCAACATTTTAGGAAGATATTTCAGTCCTGTCTTGGACTCATTAATTATTCACTTCATCTGCATTTTTTTTAGCATCATCATAAATTTCTATCTTTGCAAGAACAGTACTTCCCCATGCCCTGAAGGAGAAATTTTAAAATAGCTTGTCTTTATCTGGTAGGTTTGATGGATCATGACAGTGCTGTGGTACACTAGCAGACCTTGAATAAGGGGGCTTGCATTGTACCGCACTCTGGATGAGTTCAATGGATTTCAAGCTTACAAATTCAATCTTTATTTTACAAGCTTATCTTGTTTTCACTTTTCACCCTCTTACAACACAGCTATATCTCTTTTGTCCTTCATCAAAATTCTCAGAAATTCGTCTATAGACACTAAGAAAATACGTTAATATGAACTTGACAGAGCACTCAGGATGTAGGTCCAGATATGTAGGGGCACTAACAATCACACTTTCAGAGAAGTGAAGTTATTTCTTTATAAATTCATAAAATCCTTTGCTTCTAGGACACCTAGAAATTCTGGCTGTAGTCAGAGACCACTGGAGTAAATTAGTGTAGCTAACGTTGGTTCAGGCCATGTAAATAATGTGAGGATCAAAATCCTATCATATCCATCTTCCTATGCCCTGGGACATCCTTACAATAATGGCTCATCTAGTACCATAACAGACAGAAGTATCCACTTGGGATAGTCATCTATGTAGAATCACAGAATCATTTAGGCTGGAAAAGACCTTTAAGATTTGAGTGCAACTACTAACCTAACACGGCCAAGTCCACCACTAAATCATATACTGCCACAATACTACTTAACACTACCTTATACTCATGTTTTGAGCACACGTGCCTTGATTTAAGCCAGAAATGAGCATAACACAGTAGTAAGGCAGGTGCATCCTGCCAACAAACACTTTCTTGCCTCACCAGCTTGGGATGGAAAAGTCTTGAAGAAAGCCAGCTCTCACAGTATGAGAAAGAGATAGTGTTTCCTGATCACAAGCGGCCTGCATTTCTCCTTCTGGCTATGACTTTTAGAAAGGCCCTGAATGCACAGTCAAAAAGCAAGATTTAGCCCTAGAATACTTTTTTTTCCCCTCCATACTTTTACTTTTGCAATTGACTTCACTATCATTTTTCCAGTGCCAATATTTCCTCACACCATGTCACTAGACATCTTTGTTTGAGGCTGACACAAATACCAAGCATACTCAACTGGAACAGTTATGGAAAGTAACCTGCATTCCTGTGAAAGGGGAGGCTGCCTGCCTTGATCAAATCATTTAATTCAGGAGCCAAATAAGGAGGCGACCTCAAAATTATATAAATCAGATGTTGCACCATATACCATATGTTTTCTATGAGGACTGTTCATAGAGCATTCTGCTATAAAGTGATTGATTCTCATTTTACTACATCTCCTGGCTTTACCTGTTTTGGTTGGTTGGTTGGTTTTTCACCTGTTATTTAAATCAGAATATCCAAATAATATAACTGTGCAAAGATGCATATATCACAAGGACAGAAACCCGAGGTACATTTAATTCAAAAGTTTGCTAATGCCTGCTCAGTGTTAAGGAGCCCAGAAACCCCTTCCCTTCCTACATTCTCCACCATCTAACCAGCGAGAAAAATGAATACGTTATCTTATTTCAAGGTAGGCTGATTAAAAGTGAGATTGTAAATTAATAAAGGACATAGTTACAGACATTGCAACAATGTATTTGCCAGCTTGTTTAAAAATAAATATCCCTGTGATGCAGCTAATTGGAAATAAGTAGAGATAGGCAAAACACATGTACACTGCCCAGAGAATGGTTTCAGGACTCTAAAGAATGGTCAGATTTTTGTGCTGCTTAGTAGTTAAAAGCACAGTACAGACTCCTGTGTAAAACACACCTGTATTCTTTTTTTTCTTTTAAATAACCTTACAGAGCTAAAGTTCCAATTTATTTTGTAACCTGACAAAATGAAAATTCTTCAGACCATCTTTCTTAAAACTATAACAAATACATTTGACGCCTAGCAAGCTATTCTGTTCTATGCCATGTATAGTTTTCCCCTTTGCAAACTGATTAGAGATGCTTCACAAAACACCTAATCCAGAAGTCCAAACAACTATTAACAAGAAATATATCTGATGCAGTCAGAACTTCCCACATACCTGCTGCATGTTATCACTATGTTAATCCTCTCTGCTTTAACAAAATTGTGCTTAAATATATAATTTCATAAATAAGTTCATGCAAGTCCCTCATTAAGGCTATATGACATTAATAAGAACTGCATATGAAGTGATCAAACAAACAAAAACTATTCTCTTCCAAAGAAAACCAAAGTGGTTTTCTCTGCTGTTCTGCCTACAAACACGCACTTTTTCTATGTAGCTGGCCCTTCCCATGCTGTAATGCAAACAGCCTCTAGAACATACTATGTTCAGCTAATAATTAACACTCACCCAGAGCTGTTATAAATGAAGGTGTAGTTTAGCAGTTGCTGTGGTGTTGTCTGATCTCCCATGCTAGGCTTGTTAGTTTCTAGCTGGGCAGACAACCTCCAGACACAATGAGAAGCCAGATATCAGTGTCTGAGCAGTGCCACTTTCCTTCCCAAGTTAGACAGCAGTGCAAGGCAAACCCTGCACATTGAATGTCTGACTTGGTGAAAGCCACAGAGCTTTATTTGAACAGTCTGTTCAAGCAGTGTTTTTTTCAGAATGTTTTATTTAATAATTTGACAGAACATGGGGGGGAAAAAAAGAACACAAAAAAGAAGTCTGCCAAAAGGACTAGCTAATTTTCTGTTTGTGTCAGTGCTTCTCCATGAGCACTTCAGAAAGACAGCAGGAAACCCTGTAGGGCCAGAAGGGAGACCAAGCAAATAGCCAGGCACTCACGCTGCCGCTCACATACATTTCATATTCCACAGCACTTTTTATAAGAAATTAGGCAAGGTGTCCTGGCAAAACCACAGCTGGGCGACTGCATTCTCCCTACCAGGAGTCACCTTGTACTTTCATAGAGACGAAGTATTCATCTTAGTTTCTTCATCTAAACTTCTAGTTCGTTCATATACAGTTTTTATTATACATAAATCCTCCCTTACTAAAAAAAATCAAGCGTGACTGTTCTGTACTGCCACCATGGAGTAGTTAGGAGAGAGCTTAAAGATTAATATATTTCATACAAAAAGCTTGTAAAGTTCCCAAGATGTGGAAGAACCTTGTTCCCTTGGCAGTGTTATCATCAAAAGCCACAACAGCTACAGAGGTAAAGAGACTGTGGTGCTTCCGTGTCCTGATGAAGGCAACAGAAAAGCAGAGCTTCCTAACAAATCAAGTGGACTCCAGAATCAAAAATAAAACTCCAGAAGATTGTCAGCACAGCAGGGATTTAACTGTTTCTTCCCTTTGTCCCATTGCCCCTCTTTTCATACTCCCTTGCTGTCCACACCATCGTGGACCTCCTCTGGAGGGACCAGACTGGCATCCAGCATTACCCTATCCCGGGGTTGTTTACAAAGCTCTTCTGACATGAGCTGCAGGAGGAGGAGATGCCAATTAGGCCTCCATCCATTTTTGTAACTGACAAATTCACAGCTCTTGGTTTTACTGGTATCCACTCCTTTGAGATTTCAAGTTTGTAGAATCTGTCAAGCTTTAGGCATGCCCTCCCTGGACATGAAATCATCATAGGAAGAGGAACCACATTGTGCCTGAGCTCACATCTGCCAGCACAGGCTGCCTACCAGCAGCCATGCTTATGTCCATGAAGGTTTCATTTAGATCTGTCCAGACTAGTGCAGCAGATGAAAACTCATTGTCACTTAAACACCCTGGGTTTGCTTGTGCTGCTGCTGGAAGTTGTGACAAAGCTCCAGGGACAGGCCTCAGGCCACGTAAGCGATAAGCTGTCACAACACCATTGCTCTGGAAGTTGAAGAGCTTCCTCCTCTGTGCCACAATGGAGGAGGACTGGGACAAAGTCAACTCTTGAAAAACCAAACAAACAGGCAGGTGTGTTCCCCTCCCTTCTGTGCCAGCTGGGCTGGGCCCACACTGTGCCGTTTAGTAGTCACACTTCTGACCTCTATTTTATTTTTGGTTCCCCTGGCACAATCATGAACTGCAGTCATCAATGTTATCTAAGCATCTAATTCATAACGCTTGGCTGAACCCTTCCAAGAATCAGAAAGCAAGGTGGTATGCAATCTGATACGAGGGAGGGAGCCAATTTTTCAAGAAGACAGAAGAAAAATTCCCATCAACTTAAATGGAATTTGCATCAGGCTTGCAATGATAAAAAGGCAGCAAATATTTTAAGGCACTAAAGGAATCATCTGAGGCATGCTCAGATTTACTGAAAGACTTAACTTGACCTACCACAGCTCCCACTTCACAAATTCTCTTCTATCAAAAGACAACATGTATGTCAAACCACGGCTGTTATCCTACAGCTACACACACACTCTTTAGCCTTCCAATACTAGCTGAGTTTTTAACTGAGCAGAGATTTTTAAATAAAACATGTTTTTCTTAAATACAATTAATATAGAGCATAGCATCAAGTGTTTTGTCCGTATTTTTTACCTTTTTTTTGTGTCTGTAAGCACAGAATGCCAGGTTACAGGAAAGATAGCCCTCCTTCAGCAAAAAGTGCTGCCTTTTGCAGGGGCTGCTACACTCACATGCTGAAAGACATTGTAAAGTGGGTAGTAAAGTAAAAGTAAAAGTAAAAGTAAAATGGGATAAAAAGTACCTAATCTGCATAAGTCTCTATACTCAGTGTGTACCCCCCACACTGGATTTATCCATCATTAGAGAAGCACTTTATCCCTCAGCTGCAAGGTGTCATCACAAAAACAGCAGAATGTTCAGGGCCCTTCATAAAGCACTTTGCCATGGGGACCAAATAATTATAAAACGTTATAAAACATATGTAGTGATAAGAAGGTACACTATCAAAATACTTCATGATCTAGTATTTCAGCAAGATGATTTGGTCAAGGACTGATGAACAAGAGCCTGCCTCTGTATGTTGTTCCTGACTTTATGTACAGCTATCTGCTAGGTACTAGCTCAGAGGACAGGAATCACATTGTCATTTTAGACAGGGGTCATCAAACAAATAAATTAGATCTTTCTAAAAGATGGAAAGATCCAGTCCTCCTCAGTGAAATGCCAAACATCCACTGGAGTCTTGGAAACCAATAAATTTGCCCGAGAGACTTTAAAACCTACTTTGTGCTTTGGTGAGTAGTACAGCAAAGGGTTGGTACTCTTAAGATCTTCACCCCGCAGGATTTGATTGCATATTCAGTTTAAGTTGTTTAAAAATAAGGCCTTTTAACTACCAATCTTTTCTGGACACAAAAGAATGTCAGAATTTCAAAACATTTCAGCATCTGCTGCTGATGAATAGATGCCACATTTTCCCTTTTAGACAGCAGTCCTCCTCCGTTGGCAAACACTTCTCATAAGCAGTCTCTCCAGAGATTACTCTGGACACTTCCCCTATTCCTCTTCCCAGACCCAATACCACCATAAAGTCACGGATCTAGATACACAAATGTTAGTATTGCACTTTCTGAGTAGGACAAAAAAGATTTCTTTAGGATTTTTCAGGAAGTCCACACATCTTTGGTGTTGCTATGCCCTGACCTAGGTTCTCTATGATACAGCTGACCCAGCCTTTGGGAAATGCTGGAGGAAGTTGGGTGGCTCTGTGTCGCTGTAAGCCCCCAACTCCTTATACACACACGCACATCAGTGGACCTGTCTTTCAATGGGTCAGACTTGAGCCATGCAGTTAATTTCAGCTTTGATGAAAGAAGTTGTCAATCTGTCTTAAAAAAAAAAAAAAATTAAAAAAAAAAAGGATATATAATAACAACTTCAACAGAACTGGTGATTGAAGAGCTCAAAGACCAGGCAGTTGATCTACCAGGTACCAGCAGCACACAAACCTTCCAAAAAATTCAGATTCTTACAGTATAAAGAAAAAAAATCATTATTTTGTTTAAACTTTACAACATCTGTATAGTCTCAGATGACTCAAAGGATTTTCCTGAAGTCTTCCCCAATAAGTTTCCTGTTCTATATCCAGATTATATACTAGATGCTGTGCTAACAAAAACTTCAGCAGAAGAAAAACTCCCTTGCTATGCAGAAGTAAAAGACTGTCTTTAGATTGCAGACTCTCACAGGCAGGAACCCTGTCTAGATTTATGTTTTTAAAATGATGAATACAGTAGAGCTCTTATCTTGATTGAGGTTTGCTGACAAAACCATAAAATTAATTGGTGGTTTTACAGGAGCAGAGGAGCAGGTCCAATCCTGATTCCATTGAAGTCAATGGCATTTCAACTGTAATAGAATTAAGTCAACATTTCTCCTGAGTCACAGTTGCCTCCGTAATTGTGTTGAATTTTAAGAGTAAAGTTTAGCAGATTAAAGATGCACAGCCTGGGCCACACCTCAAAAGCATGCAGCATCCACACCAGAAGCCAAGTTTTTCCTCAGCAGCAGTCGTGGAACATGAATATAAAATCTGATCTTCAAATCAAAAGTAACAGCAGAGGTCTGCCTTTAAAAAAGAAATAAAAAAGAAACCAAAGGGCTTTATAAAAGGTGAAAAAATGGATTCGCACTGTAACAAGCTTTATTTCTTAAGCTTTTTGAATGAGACACAGATGAACTGCATTACTGCACATCACCAAATCAGCCTGAGCACATTCAAACTGCAAAGGAAATCTCAACCTAGACAAAATCCCTAATGAAGTCCCCGCAGGGCAGACTTTTTCTACTCTGTCTTTGAAAATGATGAATGGTAAAGTGGGAAAGAGTTCACATCCCACTAGCTCCTTAGTCAGGAACAGAGCACATCAGATCTTTATCTGATGCAGAAAATAATCCCCAAGCATATCTCAGTATGTCACTGCTGATGATGCTCTTTTAGCATGTCACTTCAACATAGTATTCTCAGATCAACTGAAAACACTGAACCTTTTCTCACCTCTGTATCATTAACACAGCTAGCTCCAGAAACATTGAAGGCTGCAGCGACTGGAGAGCTACAGAGCTGTGAAGAAGTGAATCTGAAGACATGCAAACTGAACATGCCCTGTGCTTGCTCACTTGGTAGGATCCAGATTTGTGATGCTGTTATGCCACTTTAACAACTACCTGCTGTTGACAGTGTGGTACTCAACCCTTCTCCCACCCCATGCTGCATCTGATTCCCCTACTGTGCTTGCCCAAACTGGCAACAAGCCAGTTCAGGGACAACAACCAGCACAGAAACAACCCTATCAAAAAAAGACAAGCTTTCTGCTGTGTCTTTTTATCACTAAATTAGCCTCCTGACAGGTCAGAGGAGTGCTGGTGTCAGAGAAAGTAAGGAAGCAGAAGCAGGCACTGGATGCAAAATAACACTTAGCTTTATATACATACAGAGATACATATATATAATTTATGTAAGAGATACTCCTAATACTTCCCTGTCCTAAATGTGTAGTGAGAATCCAAGTTCAGCACAGACTTGCAGACCAAGGTAAGAAGACCACTGAGGGTTTTCTCCCATATAAATTAACCTCAGACCTAATAAGCATCTGGAATTAAGTCCTCCAGGAAAAATCAAAGACCTGAAGAAAAATGTAGCATCTATCTGACAGGACACTATTTGCGGGCGTTCCTCTGTGGTGACTGGTATTATAATGCGTAAAATTCTGTTGCAAAAAAGAGATTGAAGCCTTAGTTTAGAAAGAACCGCAATAGCTGCAGTTTCTGGCAAAGTTTTCTCCCATATTACTCGTGTTGGCCATATGGATTCACCTATCAGTTCTTCCTACACAAGCACATACACCTCAAAGACCTTCCTTTTCTAAAGCATCTTTCATACCCTGCTGATTGGGTTCCAGTTTCTGCTCTCCCCCACAACACTGGTACCTGTGAGGAACACCATTTAAAAGTACCCAGCTTTTAGCAGTGCTGCCCATCCAAATTCAAAGAGATGCTATCTGCAAAGGTGAAGTAGATGAGATTGTAGACAAATCTTCCCAAGTAACTGAAGTTTCAGGGCTTCTCTCAGACCTACACCTTCCAGAAAGAACGTCTCCAATCAACAAAGCTGTTCTCTACTGTACAGTGCAGAGAAAAAGCATTTATGCTTCATGTCCCTGCAAAAATTCCTCAGGTCAGGTCAGCATCTCACTTCCTCATGACCTGAAACTTCCTCATTATGCAGCCTAAGCTTTCTTGTGACCCATCCAAACCAATTCATTCTTGTCCTCTATTTCAAGGACTTGTTCTTCTCTCCATGGTGTTAAATCTCAACATATCTTACAGGGATCAAGAGCATATCCTTTCTTTTTTCATTCTGCAGGCTACATAAGCCAAGATCTTGAGACTCTATCATTTGAAAAAGTCTATTCATTTGTCTTTTCATCCCTCTGATCACCCAAATAAGCCCTTTCTGCACCTGTTTCAGTTTCAGTTTGTCATCTTTAGTGGAGGTGACCCGCTGCACTTTGCATTTAGGCTGGATTCTACCAGCACTTTATGCAGTGGCACCAACAGCGCTCTCCCTGAGCCCCACATGTAAACATTTTGGGACTTCAGGTCACCAAGTCCATAGTTTCAGTAACACTCTACTAATTTTTTTTATGACTAGATGTTTAATGTCCCTAAGAAACACAGGGAATAAAAACAGCCCAAGGACCAATACATAAAACTGCCACTAATAGCTTCACAGAATCACCGAATCACATAAAAGGTAGGGGTTGGAAGGGAACTCTGAAGTTCATCTAATCCAACACCCCCCTCTGTAAAGCAGGTTCACCTAGAGCAGGTTGCATAGGAATATGTCCCAGTGGGTTTTTAATATCTCCAGAAAAGGAGACTCTACAGCCTCTCTGGGCAGCCTGTTCCAGAGCTCTGTAACTCTCACAGTAAACAAGTTTTTCCTTGTTCCGATGGCACTTCTTGTGTTCCAGTGTGCCCATCGCCCCTTGTCCTGTTGCTGGGCACCACTGAAAAGAGTCTGGCCCCATCATCTTGACACCTGCTCTTTAGGCACTTATAAGCTTTGATAAGATCCCCTCTCAGTCTTTTCCAGGCTGAACAAATCCAGGTCTCTCAGCACATAGCCTCACTAGGGCAGTGTAGAGGTGGAGAAGAATCTCCCTTGATCTACTGGCCACACTCTTCTCAATGCACTCCTAGACACTACTGGCCTTCTTGGGCACAGGGTCACATTGCTGGCTCATGGTTAACTTGTTATCCACCAGGACTCCAAAGTCCTTCTCCACAGAGCTGCTTCACTCCAGTCTAATATTTTTCAACGCTCCTCACTGATGTCTTTTCTTCACTTTTTTCACCATTTATTATACAAGTCTTCTACTAGCACCCATTTTACCCACTGTAGCAAATGCTCTTTTCTGTGAGCTTGACACAATCATATTCCCCATTTCTAGAAAAAGAAATTCCTACCAAAACGAAAATACTAGGCTTGCCTGAAACTATTTACCCAGCTTCAGTAAAAACTCATCTTGCATGTACTTCCGGGTCCTCCTCTACTCTTTCACTTAAAAGCATGTTCCTATGCCTTCAGCACAACCTGAGTCAGACTGATAGACCTCCAGCTTCCTAGGTCATGCCCCTGGCCAAACACAAACCACTAGGCCAGAGGTCCACAAACACTCAAGGCTACCAAACACCTGCATTGCCTCAGAGAGAAGCAAACCCTCCCCCATGCAGGCTTGCTCCCACCTTGGCACCACATCTTGCAGTGACCTGAAAGGGAACCACTATGGCTGAAGAGAGCCATTCTCCTTGGCCAGATTGTTTTCCAGTTCCCCACTTCACCAGGCAGTAACAGAAAGACTTGTGATGGCAAAAGGGAGGAGATAGATGGCTGGAGGAAAAATAGTCACTTCTTTTAGCAGTGATGGCAGCTGCCTCGACTCTCGTTGTTCATCACACAACAGGGAATTTCCCAGCCCCATGCTACCACCCCAACCAGTCTATCAGAAATACTGGCCAGCTCAGTTAGCAGCCACATTCAGACTATATCGTATTTACAATCCCACCTGAACACACCTTGTTTGTAAATACTTCTGTTCCCTTTTCATTAAATAGCTGTAGAAGATTTTTTCTCATATTTTAGGGCCCCAGTCAGTTTTATTGCAGCAACTTTCACGTTATTGCCCTGCTTCTACACCTCTAAGATGCGTGCTTTTCGGCAACCTGCCCTTCTTCCGTTCCTCATACACCTACTGCCGAGCACCCACAGCCTACCAGTCTCCAAATCCTTCCTGGCACTTTCACCCTTACTGGGATACCATTTCCATGGGATTTCTCCATCTCTGACAAAGTTTCAAGTTTCCTTCACATTCAGAGCCTTTTTGAAGATCACCGTTTTGAACTGGCCCTCTTCAGAACTCAAAGTTTTCCCCTTCAGATTAGCTACAGGCCTGCTTTGTGCAGCTCTTCTACTTAAAGCAGATTTACCCAGGAAAACACGAGTGGCTGTTACTGTTAAAAGACATCATCGGGTTTTTGATCATGGGAGTGAGAGATTTTCCTGAGCAAAACAGCTGGTATGAAAAGCCTGACCATCCTCACAACTCAGCCCCAGGAACTGCCCTATGCCACCTCACTATTCGTACCATTTACCAAAAGGAACTTTATTATTTTACACACAAGCAGAAAGGTGTTAAACCTGCTGCTGTAGCCATTTTCCCTCCTGGGATTTGATCACTCTCAGCCTAGCAGTCTGTGCCTTCATTCAGAGAAACTGGATTTAATTCTTTCTCCAAAAATTATTGTGTGCTACAACTGGCCTGTTTCTAGGCTCACCTCAGCCACAGACATCTGCTTTTGCACTAACAGACAGATAACCCAGATTATTAAAGAAAAAGCAATCTGTCTGAAGCGTATGGAATCACTTCAGATTGAAGGTGTTTAACATGAAATGTGAATGATTCTGTAGGGTAATTTATTTGTCTCTTCTGTTTCTAGATATCTGTAGTGACCATATACCTGGCCCAAATGCTGTTGCAAACATGCACCTTCAACCTGTTGTTTTCTTCACATTGTTTCTGTGCACCTTGACCTACAATTTGAAGGACTGAACAATTCCTTTCCTTTATTTGCATGGGAACATAAAAGATATTTTTAGAATGCAGTAAAACAAATCCTTACCATCACCAAGCAATATTCAACAAATTATGAAAAATTGTCCCTTTTTTAAAAAGAAAAACAAACATCTGTTCACTTGTCTTTATAGCTGCACAGTCCTTGCAGGACTGTGAAGACCCAAACAAAAGCAAAACCCACTGCAGGTGCAGCCCTGCTGAGACAATAAAGAAGCATATCATCACCTCCCTGCACATTTACTGGGAAAACATATTCCTTAAGGACAGTACTCTCTCTCTCAATCTCTCTCTCTTTCTCTCTCTCTCCCCCACTCTCCCTTACCCCTCTCCCCAGTAGTTTTAAGAGCAAAGGGCAACTTTAGTGTCCCAAAAACACTGGGAAAAACAAGTTTTCAGTAACTTTTTTGAAGGACAGCAATTTTTTACCCTGTTAGAAGTAGTCCTAAATCTCACTTTGCTGCACATCTCCACAAAGTCTGAAACCCAGAGATGAGGAGCCTCCCTCCCTGGCTCCAGATCTAGGTTCTTTGGCTCTGTCCTAGCTGCTCTGTGGGCACATGAAGCCTCTCTCTCTCTTGCCCTCTCCCCAATCTTTCCAAGACTCCTAGCCCTTTCCCCCTTCCCCAACAACTCCACCATCTCCCCTCCTGCTTCCTCCTTTCTCCTGCACAGCTCCCTTTGTAGATACTTTAGATCTTCACACTCTCAATTTTCCTCCTGAGCATCCAACCTCAGCTGCCTTTTGCCACATGCCAAGGACACAAGGAGCAATAGAGACACTGGCGCTTCATAGAATCGTAGAATAATAGAATGTTTTGGGTTGGAAAGGACCCGTAAAGGTAATCTAGTCCAATCTATCTGCAGTGATGAAGGATATCTTCAACTAGATCAGGCTGCTCAGAGCCCCATCCAATCCAGACTTAGGTGTATACAGGGATGGGGCTGTACCAGTTCCTGTTCCAGGCAACCTGTTCCAGTGTTTCACCACATTCATCATAAAAAATGTCTTCCTTATGTCTAGTCTGAGAAGAGGAGGGGAGCAGGTCCATATCCATGGAAGATCAGTAGGGAAGGGATGCCAACAGTGGGATGCAGCACAGCTCTCTACTGCAGGAGAGTACAGGACAGCAATGGCAGCTGAGGTGAGGATGTTCCACAATCCTGTCGTGCTCAAGGTGGCACAGGACTGCCTCAGAGGACAGCCTGCGTGCAAACAACAGGCACCCCATGGTGTGGGTGCTCACCACTGCCTGCCACCTAGGTGCCACCTGTTGATATTCCCAAGGGCAGCAGTGCAGGACAGCGTCAGGGTGAGAACAGCCCATGAAGGCATGAAGATCGTGGAACTGATCAGAAAGACCTTCCATGTTCTGTGGCATGGCACTGAGGAGCACAGCTAAGGCATGTGCTAACACTCTTGCCAGGGGTGACGGCAAGAGCTGTTTGGTGCTCAGGAAGGAAAAGGTCTTCACGTGTCATCTTAACACCCTTCGGGTCCTCTCTGTAGTTTGGATTTTTCGTCCTCTCCAGTGACAAGCACAATAGCTGTTGTGAAACGTGATGAGTCACAGCTGCAGGCTGCAAGGGCAAGGCAAAGGGAGAGCAAAAACAGAGCGAGACACGAGGGAAAGATGCTGTCACTAACCAGCCTCCAAGGCATCACTATGTAGCTACCACTGGCTTCTCTGCAATACCACAGACACATATCTTTGGCTTTCCCTGGCTAAATTTGTGGGATGAGGAGGAACTTGAGAAGAGCCACCCTGAGTTATACATTGCTGCCTGAGGCAGCATGAGTCGCTTTTAACCAGAAGATGTAGTAGGAACTTCCCACAGTAACGGTGGCAAGATGGGAAGAGTTTGACAGGAAGCTAGGAGGAAAGTAGCATCCTGAGAAGGCCAAGAGGAATATATCTGGATCAGGATATGCTGAAACTGCCTTTACTGTTGCCTTTCACGAAAATTGGCAGTGATTACCCGTCCTGGCTGCTCTGCTTTGCCATATGTCCCACCCCACCTCCAGTAGCACCACAAAAACACTGGGAAAAATCTTCCTGTGCCAAATGTTTCAAACACAAATATAGAAAGATAGAAGAGTTTTAGGTCACCGATTTGATTAACACCTAATTTATTTTTCATGCAGTACTCTGAATATAAATATGATAGTGTCATAAGACACAGGGCCTATATTCCAGCAGTGTCAAGTGCTGCAGCACTGAATGCTTGCAGCAACACACCTGCCTACACCCACAATCCTGTTGTAAAGTAGGACCAGGTGTTCCTTAGGTTGCTACTCTATTATGTGTGGGGAAACAGTTTTTCCACCTTAGAAAACATGTTCCTATCCTTGTAAGCATACCTGCTCCACGACAAAGCTGGTGCTATTTATGGCCCTTAGTGAAGAACCGAAGACAGAGGGACCCGCCTCCCAGCACAGGCAGCACAAGGACAACTTGCTGGTGCTACAGAACAGTTCAACTCAAGCAACCACTCTGCTTAATTCAGGTGAAAAATTTGAACCTCTGAAAATCAGTCTCAAAATTAGTTTCAGTTAAACTGATCTTCTCTCTGGCCAGAAAGATAATTCTGTGCTGGACTGTGCTTTGCTTCTTGTTCAAACTGCAACATTTATTCCCATTAGAGAACTTCATTTTCAATTAATTGCCTTTTTTTTTTTATCAAAAACAAAAGCAAATCCCTGTCACTTAAAAATGTCCAGCCAAATCTAAAGGAAAACCTGCTCTGAGGCCTGCTTATCTCAATGTTTCTATGAGAGCTGACAGTTGCTGAAATATAGGCACTAGGATTGCTAGTGTTGACAAGGCTTTAAAGCATCATCACACTGAGTAGCCATTAGAGGTTATATTTCATGGAAAGTAATGTAATTCAATTACCATCACTCTTTAGTACATCCCATCTCTGGAGGCTGACAATAAGCCATATCATCCATCAGATTTTAACCTGAACTTTGCATTCTGGCCTTATAGATCACCAGTTCTCCATTATGAATGGCTTCATATTTTTAGCGTCATTTCTTAGGGAAAAGAGGTTATCCAATTACATTGGACATCCATCTGCCTGCCTGTCTGTCCTTGCTTAGCTTTTCAACTAGTTTCAATCAGGAGGCAAAGGTCTTCAAGAAAATTAAGTTCCTATCAGTTTTGCAACTAATCAGAGGCAGGGTAAAGAAGAGAAATCATTTGCATGTCCCGCTCAGGAGTAGCGAGCCAAGTAATCCCTGCAAACTAACAATCCAGTGAGAATGGGCAGCTAACACAGTCTCTTTCTCCAAGTAAGAAACACAAAAGGCTGGGGAATTTGTGTTACTGAAGGGACAGAAGGTCAGGAAGACCCATGTCTTGGATGGAGAGACAAACCCTAAGAAAGCAGACACCTTTAGAACTGCTGTTCATGGAGCAACTATTTTTTTCATGGAGTGAGCTTAGCAATTTACAAATAATTTCTTGTGCATATTTCTTCAGCAAGAGTGTTTTCAGTAATCCACTCTGACAGTCAAGCATATTGCAAACACAAAATACAAATTGCACAGAAAAGTGATGTACCATTTGCTTTTCCATAAAGTCTATGCATTTAAGCTCTTTCAATAACCATGTTCTCTTTTTCTGAATATCTGAAGTGTAAAGTAACTGATTCACTGTTTATCTATTTAAATGATTATTCTTACTTGTGATTATCAACATTACTGATTCATATTACTGTTGTTTTGCCTTTTTTGCTGCCCAACTGTACCAAAAAAAGTACTCATGATTTCACCCGATCTTTATTCCATTCACCAGCTGCACAAGGATCATGACTTATGACAACTTACTCACTCATCACAGACAATCTGTCTGCATCTGTCATTGCATCCATTCCCTCTCTTCCACTCCACCCTTCCAACCTTTTCCTCCTCCATATTGCCATTTATGCTAAATTCCTTTTCTTTGACCTTTCCCACTCACTGGTTCTCACCATCTCTGCAACTCCCCTTCTCCCGTGTCCACACATTCTCCATCCCAGTTCTACCGCTTATTCTACCACCACTTCTTCTACCTCCCACATGCACTGTTATGATCTGTGACTTCTGGCTTCCTCCCCTAGCCTGCTCTTTGCTCGGAAGGCAGTTCCCTTCCCCTCTCTACCTTCCCTCTCTCACACAAAATGTTATTAGAAAGGGGTCAGTGAACTTGGACACTTTCGCTAGACTTTCCTGGCCTTACTTCCTCACACTTCTCCATGGATCACCGGTATGGAAGCTGGACTTCCCTCTTACTCCTTCCATTTTCACCTGCCCACTCATCACCATCTTCTCATGTTTCCTCCCACTTTCACTGCTGTCCCACTCAATTCCCTCCTCACCCTTTTCCCAGTTACCATTCTTCCCCTCTGACATGGGTATCTTCAGCAAAACCACTCTCTACCACTCTAACTCCTTTTTGAGCATCTCTATTTGCAATGTTTATGTTATCAAACATTGTCACCTTCTCCTCTGTGCTTCTAATGAACCCTAGTGAATACACAGCCTCTCTTCACTTTACATATTTGTTTACCCTCTGAACCTGCCACCCTCTTCCTCAAATACAAATGCTTCTCTAGTCCTTGTCAGCTTTGGAGGTTGATACTTTACTGATAGAATAGGTTGCCTTCTACTATTTGGGGCATTACCTGTTTGATTTAAGATCCCCTCTGCCCATGATCCACCCAGGGTGTGAACGCCAGTGTATATCAGATGTCTCCAGTATTCCCAGGTATGGGTCATGTCACACACAAACACAAACACACTCTCCTCTGCTGTAAGACAACCCATGTTTCCAAGAACAGTCACCCATCAGCTGCAGGTAGATGGGTTTGCCAGCCTAACTCCCATGTCTGAAATACCAAGTCTTACTCCTCCCTCACACTGTTACTCATTCCGGCTGCCATCCTTCAGGGAGCACCAGCTAAACTTTCAAGACAAGACCACCAAGCCTCTTGCCATCATTCCTATACTTTTTATAACTTTTATCCACTTCTATTTCTCATTCACGTGTGCCACCCTTTACCTCCCCCTTTACTTCCTTTTGTCAGTTCTTAGAAAGCTCTCTGCCTACACACAAAAGGCAGTAACTTTGTCTCATTTTAGGTCTACTGAATGAACACATTTACAAATCTTACAGTTTTAAATCTTTAGTCTTCAGTGAACAGCTCTGGCCAACAGTGTCCGTTTGCTTGATCTAAATTGTCATACAAACACATTCCTGATTTGGTCACCTCTTCCCTCTCCCATATTCATTATAGCACCCACAGGGTCTTGTTTCAAAATAGACTGAAAGATGTTTAGAGCAGGAACAGTGCTCATACAGTATTGAGTGCAACAGGGCCTTATAGGAGGTGGCGAATATTTTCCCCACAGAATGCAAGGTTCACAACTGCCCCAGGCTAGCAGGAACTTACCGAGCCATACAGTTCCCCTTTCTCATTCATTCCAAGGTAGAGTCCGCTGTCGACTCCTCGGATGCTGACCAAGCCCACGGCTATACTGATAAATTCCAGTATACCTATACAAAGCAGGAAAAAAACAATGTACTTATTGTTTCCATTGAAAGATATGTTTTTTTCAGATGGGACTGATGTCCCTGTTTTTCAGATGTTTCAGACGTCCCTAAGTGACAAGCAAGTATTTGCAAAGTTGTTTTCCCATTTTCAGAATTGTTTGGAGAAAGATGAAGAACAAACTCATGCATCTTAAAGTACTGTACTTGCACTGTAAAGTACTTTGAGCTTCTACTAGAATTATGCATTGCAAACAACACTAATGCACCAAATTAAAAGATCATTCTCAATCTTTCTCATCACTTCTAAACAAATATCTAAAGCTCAGTCATATTATGATTCGCGCAGCAAATAGAACATTCCAAAAATAAAAAACCTGCGAGTTTTTAGATTGCCAAAATTAGCAGTATTAAAGAACCTATGAAATTTGTCTTGCAAAATAAATTCTGAAAAAAAATATATTTGAATTAGAATTGTGGGATAAAAACATGACAGATGGAACCAAAAGATCTATTTCCAGGCAACAATGAATCGGGAATATGGGGAAAGATTTACTCACAGTATGATCTTCCAGAGGCTTTAGAAATGAAAATTCTTAGTATAGTCCAGAATCTCATACATTTCTGTCTATATATTAACCATTCTCTCTGGTATGTTATTTCTTACTCATCTCAGATTTGAAAATTAAGCTGTTCTAAACTGAAGTAATAGTGTATAAGTGATTTGTCTTCTCATGCACATCAGAGCAAGCTCACACAGACATTTATGCACTAGAGATAAGAACATCTTGCAGAGCATCGCTGCTCCCACCAAGGTCCTAGGTTCAGCATCAATGTGCACGGTACAGCAAGTATCTGTATCAAATATCAGCTTATCTGGTTCTTTTTTTTTTTTGAGGGTTTTTTTTTCTGGCAGCTTTCCCTGCAAATTGCTTACCTCTTCAATGAGAATGCTACTAGCCAAACCTTGCATGAACCTAGAAGTCTTGTGGAAGAAATGGAAATTGCTTCCTATTTGAGAGCGCTCATGTAAGACTGTAATGATCTCACAGGAGTTATCCCACAACATTCAGAAGCACACTGCTGTGTTATGCTACTCTATGAGTCACAAAATAGAGCACAGAGCAGCATTTTCAATATATTTTGTGAATTTTCATGTCTAAGCGCGCCATGTAACTATTTTTAAAGCTTACTGGAAACTACATTTACCTTAAATAATAAAATAACAATATAGTAGTATGTGTTGAGCCTCACGTGGCCAATAAAAAAGCACTTTCATGGATTTTTTGAACAATTAATTTGGCATCTCCCACAAAATAGTTGTGTGCTAATCAATAACAGGCAAGAATCACATAAATCTAACACAGCGCAAGTTGAAGCCAGTAGGGAAAATTTATAGCCAAGCTAATGTAAAGATGAAATGTATTCCCTGTAGGGGACTATTGATCATTACCTTATATATTATTCAGTACTACAAACACCACAGTCTTATTATTTTGATAACCCTGTTTTAGGGCCTGGGCATCTTAAATTATTCTCTACAAAAGCAGAAATACAAAAATACTAGGAGGAAATATTTAGTACTTATGTATTTTTTTTTTTAAGTAATAAAAAGTGGTAGCATGCTGTTTAGCTGGCATATGTAGTATCCCAAATACAACTGATCCATTGAAACAAAATAAACATTCCCATTATATCTGGACATGCAATACTTCCAGACTTCTTCCTAAGTTTTTTTCTGTAAAGCTTTTACCAAACTATCATATTACCTGATATATATTACCAAGCAATTTTAACTGAAGTTAAATCTTACATTGTTGGTACTATACCATACTTAGCTAAGTTAGTAAGCCTGGCATCTTTCACATCAGTATAAGTGCAGCCTTTAATTGCTGTCCTCATTTCAAATATTTGGGAGCATGCTGCTTAGTGTGTCAAAAGAACAAAATACCACTGCCACATCCCACTCTAAGTGCAGAGTACTAATTTAAGGTACTTGACAAAGAGCATCCACGTATCTGAGATTAGAATAGAGATTTCTTCATCTGAAATATTCAAAAGCCTATTTGCAGCAAGTTGTATGTGCCATGGTGTTCAGTGCTTCAAGAGATTATCTGGGGCCAAGCATGCAGACTTGCACAAGCCTTGCCAGTTTATGCGTTTCATTACTTGGCCCAACACTCCTGTGAAAATTTTCACCGTATAGTTTCTATAGTATACAGACAGTACTTAGGACCTGAACCAGATATTAAAATAGATAATCCTCTTCAAAATGAGGCTGGGTGAAACAAAAATCAGGACGGCTCCAAAATTTAAAAGCTAGGGCCCTATTTACAGCTAAAAATGGGGAAGAAGAAATAACTGCTTTGGTACATCAGATGTTGAATATCCTCTTGTCAGACACTGAGCATTTTCTTTAAATGAAGCCACTTCAAGGCAAGGATCCACTCCTCCGCAAGGCGGTTAGGAGGAAGTTTTGGGTGAAGTTATTCCCTACATGTCCACGTCAGCCCTTCACACACTGTATTGCACATGATCCAACTCTGATCATGCTGACTGCCAGCAGGACACAACCTGCGCGAAGGCCAGTGCTGCTCTCCCACCAGGTTCACGGAAGACAGGAGGTGGGTCCTTCACACAACGTGAAATTTTAACTTTCAACTTTAGCTCTGGTGAAGAAGCTTCTATGGAAGCATCTCCCTTGGCTTTAAACAATGAAGAACATCTCTGCAGCTACACATATTTTTGCTGTTCTGCCCTTTGTGCACTTTTGTCTTTGGCTACATATGAGCTCTCTTTGCATTGCTGGACTGAAGCAGTGTGGCCTCCACGTAGCGCCCTAACACACCATCTACGACAACGCATACTGTAAACAAGCATCCCTGCCAGGAAGCATCTCCCTTGGCTTTAAACAATGAAGAACATCTCTGCAGCTACACATATTTTTGCTGTTCTGCCCTTTGTGCACTTTTGTCTTTGGCTACATATGAGCTCTCTTTGCATTGCTGGACTGAAGCAGTGTGGCCTCCACGTAGCGCCCTAACACACCATCTACGACAACGCATACTGTAAACAAGCATCCCTGCCAGCCGGCCCACCGGAGCTCTGCTGCCACGTAGGTACCACGCGACCGTGCACCAGGGAAGAGCCGAGGGCCGAGGAAAGCGGAGCCCTTCGTGGCCAAGCTGCCGGGAGGTGAGCGCGGTGTCGGGGCGAGG